>NW_005435053.1:140859-158559 GCF_000147415.1 Chlorella variabilis
GGCCTGGTACGACAACGAGTGGGGCTACTCCCAGCGCGTCGTCGACCTGGCAGAGGTGACCGCCGCCAACTGGGAGTGAGGCGCCCGGCGCGCGGGGCGCCCAGCCCGGGGCCGCCGTCAGCACGAGAGGCCCTGGGGCCTGCCGCCTCGCGCAGCGCCCACCCCCCCCGCGCGCCCGCCCGGGCGCGCGGGCCCCTTGTCGTGCCGCCACCGCAGTTTTGTGCCGTCGCTCGTCAGCCCATTTCGTTTGCACCCCCGCCCCGCCCCCATTCATTTGGTTCACTCTGTCGTCGTCCTGCCGTCTGTACTGCTGCCCAAATCCCAACAAAACGCCCAGCGGCGTGCGGTGGCGTGGCGGGCCGCGCTGGGGGCGCGCGCCTTGCGCGCCCCCGCCCTAGCCCGCTAGCTTCTTCGGTACCCTGGCACGCAGCCCGCGCCGGGTCCGCATCACCGGATATTTTTTGGTCGCGTGCGCGCTTGTAGCAACACCCGCCAGCTGTGCAACTGCCTCCCCCCAGCCCACCCTGCTGCTGAGGTGCTCTCTCGGATCTATTGTAAATCCAACTTTCAGAACCTGGGAAGAGCAAGCAGGTGGAAGCGGGGAGGAGGTGGAGAGAGAAGGGGCCCCTGTGCAAGCAGGCTGTGGGGCGAGAGTGGTTGCCTGCCTGCCCTCTCCCCCCGCTGCCTGCCTTAAGAGTTTTGTGCTTTACAGGCGGTGGTGGGGCAATCACAACTCATGCTCTCACAAAATTACAAACATTTAGAGCTCGTCCGTGAATCTGGACATCGCCGACAGCTGCTGGCCAAGCAGCATGGCGATGCCGCTGGTGTGGCTTGCGGCCGACCCTCCCAGCCACGCCGCCGCCACGTCGGCGAGCACCAGGTGCAGGCGGCCGGCTCCAAAAGCGGCATCCGCCTTGAGCTTGCGGGCCTCCGCCGTCGCCGCCAGTGCCGCACCCACCACCAGCAGAAGGAGCAGCGCCAGAGCACCGGGGCGGGCCATCCTTGCTGCTGCTGCTTGGGGTGCGGTGTGGCTGGCGGGGCGGGGCGGGGCAGCGGGCGCAAGCTGGTTGTTGCTTGGTTTGTTGCTGGTTTGTTGCAATGTGGGAGAGAGGCAGTGAGCGGGGCTTTAATCACGCACAACCTGATGCATTCTATGCAGTCGCGTGGCGCTTTCGTCAAAGGGGAGGCAAAAGTTGACGCGCCCCAGGCAGGGCGCCGCCGCTGCCGCCGCTGCGCCAGCGGGGCGCGGGGAGAGCAGGCCCATCCCAAGCGTCCCCCATTCTTTGACCATTTTGCCTCCCTAGCAGCTGCACCATTGCCGCTGACTTGTTTCCAGCGCCTTGGACCACCGGCGCTCGCTTCCGCCGATGACGCGATGGCGCAGCCGCTCCTGAATTTGGAGGAGAGCACGCGGAGGCACCCGCAGCTGGTCGGCAAGCGCTTCACGGAAGTCTCGGTGGAATCGGTGCAGGCCCTGCTCGCAACAGAGTGCCGGTTCCTCGGCAAGGGTTCCTTTTGCAGAGTGTGGAGCCTGGCGCGCTGGAAACAGCGGCAGTCGCCAGCCTGTGGGCACCCTGTGGTGAGCGGGGCGGCCCACTTGACCGGGCACCGGTGATGGCAGAGCGCCGGCTCAGCAGCTGGCTAGCCTGCCCCTGGAATCAGGATGGAACCAATCTTCATTTGCTCTTGCCGCAGGCAATCAAGGTGTGCAGCGCGGATTTCAATGGCCTGGTGGGCCGGGAGCGCCAGCACAAGCAGAACATGCTGAGGCGCCACTGGTGGGTGGGACTCGCAACTGGCCGTCAGCACCCACGCCTTGAGCCGGGGCATGCTGCTGTGGCCCTCCCTGCTGAAGCATAGCTCTTGCAGGCAATGGGGAGCAGAGGAAGCAGCTGCAGCGGATCATCCTGCTGCGCAGGCTGCTGGGCCGTTCCACGTCCTGCAGCCTGACCCGTCCGTACTCCCCGGTTGGCACCACGCCATTTGTGCAGGTACCGCGAGGTGAATGCCCACCTGCTGCTGGAGGGCCAGCCCCGCGTCTTCCACACATTCGAAGGCACAATGATGGTGCCGCCCGCCCCAGGCGATGCGGTGCAGCAGGCGCAGTCCATGCAGGTGGGTGGGTGCTGGGTGCTGCGACTCCTGCCAAGACACGGGTCGGGTTGGTCCCGCCAAAAAGGCGCCCAATCTGTCCCACCACCTCCGCACTGGCCGTGCGTGGGCTTGCCACCTTGTTGACGTCCTGGATCAAGAGGCTGTCCTTCCCTGCCCCGCCACAGGTGGTGGGCCTGGTGGAGGAGCTGTGCAGCGCGACCAGCCTGGCCCCGTTCCTGCGCCGCACGCTGCCGTCGCCGCCGCCCCGCCGCCTGTGGCCGCTGCACCACGCCGCCGCCGAGTTTGCGGCACTGCTGGCGCAGGTGTGTTCAGCACCTGCGGGTTGCCAGCGCCGGCTGCGGGGGGCCCCCCGGCCTGCTGCCTGGTTACGATTTTAACGTGCCCTGCGTGCCACCACCCGCCCTGCTCCCGCTGCCAGCTGGACGCAATGATGAGGGCTGGGGTGACGCACCAAGACATCAACTTGAGCAACATCATGGTAAGAATCAATTCGCACTGTGGGCGCAAGCCCTGGGGCGTGCCTGGAATGAGCCGGCTGCTGGGGTGTGTGGTCCCCTTGCCCACCCCTGCCAGCACTGGGTGCTGCCTGCCCGCTGGCTTGCATGCCTGCAGGTGCATGTGGGGCCGAGCCGGGCGCCATGCCGGTGCTGAAGCTGGGGGACTTCAACGGCGCCCAGTGGGTGGAGCTGACGCGGGACGGCAGCACCTGGGTGGGTACCGTGGGATTCATGCCCCACAGGTGCGCCGCCGCGGCCCCGGCCGCGGCTTCAATCCGAAGAGCCACCAGCACACGCTGCACCCTGCTGTGCCGCCGCCTGCTGCCAGGCGCCCTGTCGCTCTTGCCTGCAACGGGCGGGGGCGCACAAGCGCTGGCTGGTGCGCGCGGTGCTGCTGCCTGGCGCAGGATCCGCCAGCTGTACCTTGGAAAGCAGCGGTCGCCTGCCGAGGATGTCGGAGAGCTCAATTACGACACCTACCAGGTGCGGCCTCTGGCAGTGGAGGCACTGGGAGGCGCTGGGAGATGCTGGGAGACGACGAGGCACGGCCTGAGGGAGGGAGGCGCAGCAGGGCAAGCCGGCATCGCAGGCAGGGAGCAGCGCACTGGGAGGCACGCGGCGCGGCCAGCGCAGCCCACCAGATGCCGATGCGGCCGCCTGCCCGCGGCGCTGCCTCCCGTGCGGTGCAGATGGGCAAGACGCTGCTGAGGGTGCTGCTGGAGCACAACGGCACGCCGGTGAGCATACCGGCGTGCGCCGGCAGCTCCAGCGCCCGGCAGCTACTCGTGTTAGCAGCTGCTGGAGTCTCGGTTTGTACCGCCCCCTCCTTGGCTGCGCTTGCCCTGTCCCATCCCATCCCCCGCTTCCTTTGTCCATCCCTCCCTCATGCACCTGCCGCCCCATCCCTCCCATACCCAGGTGCCCTACGTCCAGAAGTCCGCAGATATGGAGGGCGACGAGGCGGCGGTGAAGGGCGCGGCCGTGCAGATGCTGTCCACGCGCGAGCCGGCGGCGGAGGTGGAGCGCGAGGTGCGCCCGCGGCAGCACCGGCAGCTGGGCTGGGGTGGCGCACGTGCCTGCCAGCCGCCGGCAGGCTCCGCCCGGCTCATGGGCGTCGGTGGCGCGGGCGGGAGGCGCACCGCGGTGAACATTGCCCGCGCCGCGTCTACGCGCGGGGATGCGGCAGTCAAGATGGGCTGCGGCTGAGCTTGACTGTCGGCGGTGCTGCCTGCAGCTGTGGATCTTTGGCGTGCTCATCGCGCTGCAGCTGAGCTGGGACGGGCGGTACACGTGCGCGGCAGACCAGCTGCGCCTGGCGCCGGCAGACGCGGCCGAGGTGCTGGGCGCGTGGGCGGGCCTCTGCCGCGCCCGCCAGGTGCGTGGGGCACGGCCAGGGCACAGCCCGCTGCCCACGTGCCTTGCCATGCGTTGCTCTGGTTGGCAGCATCCGCCAGTGCCCCAGCCGTGCCGGCTGGCAGCCTCAGCCCGCGCCCGCCAGCTCGACGCCTCCTGGCCCGCTGGCCCGCCGCCCTGCAGGCCGCCCCCGGCAGCCGGGAGTTCTGGGGCGGCGAGGTGCAGGTGGAAGCCATGGCCCGCCTGTACCTGCGCCTGGCACGGCTGGGGCGCCTGCCGCCGCTGGGCGAGCCGCTGGACGCGGCGGTACACACCCAGGTGCGGGCGGGCTGCCCGGCAGCGCTCGTGCTGCCGCGGGCCGCCCGGCCTTGCCCGTGCTGCCGCCGCCGGTGCGGGTGTCGGGGCTATCGACGCCATCCCAGGTTTTGGTTGCCGCCGCGGGTTGCCAAGCCCCGTGGTGTGCCTCTCAGGTACCGCTCCTGCCCCTCCTGTACCTTCACTTTCCTCCCCCACAGGCCGATGAGTACATAGTCGAGGTGACCGAGAACTTCTTTCTGCTGGGATCCGACCCCAGCTGCCAGCGCCTGGCGCCCGTCAAGGCCAGGGTGCGGCGGCGGCGGCAGCGCTGCCGGCGGGATGGGAGCGGCGGCGGCGCCTGGCGGGGTCCAGGCTGCGGTGGCGCATCGCCGCCGCTGCTGGCCCTCTCCTGTGTCCTGCTCTGTGCCTCAGGCAGCCTGCTGATGTGGGTGCCAATGTCGGCGCCGTTGCCGGGCTGCAGGTGGAGGCAATTCTGGAGGAGCAGAGGGAGGCAGCCAAGGCGCAGGCTGCGTCTGCCGCGGCCGCTTCGGCGGCAGCGGCTGCGGAGGCTGCCGAGGCTGCCGAGGCTGAGCGGCAGTGCCGCCACCAGCACAGGGACCGCCCCAGCTTCCGCAGCACGGCCTGGGAGCAGAAGCTGGCTGCTCGGGCCGAGGCGGAGGAGGCCTTCCTGTCTGCCGGCAGCAGCAGCCCCTCGCCCGAGCGCCGCGCCGCCAAGCAGCGGCGCGGCGAGAATGCGGTGCGCAGGGCGAGAGGGGAGGAGGGGTGCTGAGGGTGCTGTGCTTCTCCGCACCTTGACCCGACAGCACAATTGCCCAGAAACCATGGGTTGGTGTGCTCACAGAGGCTGGCTAATTCACCATACCGCTCTCTCATCTTGGAGGCTCCTCAAATTTGGCCCCCTGCAGGCCGCCGCTGCCAACCGCATGCTGCGCTCGGCGCACAAGCGCAAGGCGGGCGGCGCCCCGCCTTCCGCTGACCCCAAGAAGCCCAAGCCCGCGCCAGCAGCCGCAGCAGCAGCAGCCAGGGGGCTTGCCGGGCCTGCTCCCAAGGCTGCCCGGCCGGCCAAACCAGCTCCGGCCAAGGCGGGTGACGCTGGCGCGCCCGACGAGGGCAGCCAGGAGGACACCCTGGTTCTCAACGCCTCGCTGCGGCACAAGCACTTGTGGCGCGATGCGCGCCCGCCGGCCAACCCGCCGCAGCTCATTGGGGACAAGCATGCTGTGGCCGTGATGCTTGGCGACACGCTGCGTGCGGCCGCGGCCGCGGGCGGCGGCGGCGAGGTGCGGCTGCGGCTGGGCGGCGGCCGCGGCCTGCGCTTTGCGGTGGACCGCCGCTCGGTGGTGTTCAGCCGGCAGCAGGTGGCGGCACTGGCCGCGGACGAGGCGGCCTGCAAACGCTGGAACAGCTTTGTGTCGGCGGCGCTGGCGGCCTGGCAGGCGGACGGCAAGGAGGCGTCGCAGGCGGCACGGCTGGGGCTGCTCAAGCCGCTGATGTGCGCGCGGTAGTGTGGTGTGGCTGGCAGGCTACATCTCATGTTTCAATTATATAAATGCTTGATTGTAGTGATGTCAACCTTGGTTAACCAGCGTCCTTAGTACTGTTTCTGAACAGGTGCAGCTGCATGGGCGGGTCGATTTGACAGGCTGCTTATACAAAACTTGATTTATTGCTGGCGCTGCGCAGGATGGTGGCAGGCTTGCAGGTGGCAGGCCCGCGGCAGCGATGTGGCTGGCGAAGCGCTCATAGTCATTGTGCAGCTCCCCCCGCCCGCATGCCACAGGCGGCCAGGCGGGCACCCCACGCCCATGAAGCACTGCCTGCCGCCACTCGCTCCAAATGCGTTTGTCGCTTCCTGTACATCTGTGGCCCCTGAAAAGCTTGTGTAAGGCGCCACAGCAGCTTGTGAGGCAGGCAGTGCCTCGAGCAGGGTGCAGCATGCCGCCGGGCGAGGGCGGAACCGCGCTGGAGTACGGTCACCAGTCTGTTTCACAGTCACAGACGACAGATGCCCCGGGGCGGCTCAAAAAGCGGGACTGCGAGCGATGCGAGTGAGCGGGAAGGCCTGCATGCCCTGGCAACCCCCAGCGCCTGAGCAGATATCAGCATGCACATTCGCAATCAGAAGCAGCCGTAGATGGCATGCGCCCACCCCCACCGTCGGCGCCGCCGCCCGCCGCCGCTGCCTCCTGTGGCACGGCTCTCAGCTCCTGCGCCGCCGTGCTGCCTGCAGGCGCCCCAAGTCGGTCTGTCTGTGCTCCTGCCTGCCTGACGAGCCGCTGGAGCTGGCTGGCAAGGTCATCGTGCTGCAGCACCCATTTGAGCAAAAGTGAGGCCGGGCCTGCGGGCCCAGAAGTTGGGGCCTGCCTTGGCGATAGCTCCGGCACCTGGGCGCCTGCTCGTTGCGCTGTGGCATCTATTGTCGCTCACATACCGAGCACACAGGCACGCGCTACACACAATCCACGCCGCACCCTGCCGCCTGGCCTTGCAGGAAGCGGCTGGCCACGGTGCCGGTGCTGCAAAAGTGTGTGGCGGGGGTAGAGGTGCTGCGCTCGCGGAGCTACCGGCCCGCCCACCCGCCGCACGAGCCGCTGCGCGCGGCGCTGCAGGGCGCGGCGGAGGGGCGGTACCCTCTGCTGGTGCTGTTCCCCGGCGCGGGTGAGGGGGTGGGCAGGGGGCCCGCCGGGCTGCATGCACAGCGGCGGTGGAGGCCTGCTTGGTGGCAGCGCAGGTCATGTGCCGCACTAGGGCCGTGATGCTGTGCTCTGCACGGTTGGAGGCGCAGCAGCACCTGCTTCAGCAGCGTTTCAGCGCCGGTGCAGAAGAGGGACGGCTTGGTGGGCAGCGTCCTGCTGGCTGCTGGGCTGACCTGCTGGCTGCCGGCCGCTGCGCCGCAGGCGCGCGCGATGTGCGGGACGTGGGGGCCGAGCTCCGCGGCGACGGCGCTGCTGGTGCCAGTGGCGCGCCGCAGCCTGCATCGGCGCACCAGGCAGCGCAGAAGGATGCGCCGCGGCAGCGGCAGCAGCAGCAGCAGGGCACCCAGGAGCAGCAGCAGGAGGAGGGCCAGGAGCGGGAGCAGGAGCAGGGCACGCAGCCGCTGCAGCAGCAGCAGCAGGGCAGGCGGCAGCAGCAGCAGGAGCTGGGGGGCCAGCCTGCACCAAAGCAGGCGTTCCTTGCGGGCGACAAGGACCCCTTGTATGTGATGCTGGTTATCGACGGCACCTGGAAGCAGGCCAAGGAGATGTTCAAGGCGGTACTGCCGTTAGTACTGCAGCCAGGCGGGCCCGGGGTGCGGGTGCAGCTGCCGGCGCCCTCCCGCGACCCCCAGCACCAGCGCCAGCGGCAGCAGCCCGAGGCGAGCGGCGCGGCAGCAGCAGAGGACGCGGCGAGCGCCGAGGCGAGCGTCGATGCAGGGGCGGCGGCGGCGGCGGCAGGCAGCGCGGCGTCCAGCGGGGCGGCGGGCCTGCCGCCCGAGGCAGCGGCGGACGGGCCGCTGCTGATCCGCGTGGAACCCATGGAGGGGTGCCTGACCACCTGCGAGGCGGCAGCCCGCGCGCTGGGCTGCCTGGAGCCGCGCGGCGGCGCGGTGCGGGAGGCCATCCTGCGGCCGCTGGCGCAGCTGGCCCGCTACCAGGCAAGGGGCGGCGGTGGCGTTGGGCGGGGAGGTCGGCATGTGTGTGTGCAACGTGCGTGATGGCGGGCGGGGAGCCGGCAGGCTCTGGGCTGGGTTGGTGGGCCCTGAAACTGCGTGAGGCTGCTGCTGAGGCACCCCCCCACTGGGCTTGCTCCCCTGGCCCGCAGGCGCAGTGGGACCCCTCGATGGCGGCGCGCCTGGCGGCGGCCAGCGCGGGCTACACCCGATCGCGCAACCGCATGGGCATGGGGCGGCAGGGCATCCTAGAGGCGATCCCCTGAGAAGAGAAACCCTCCCTTTGCCCCAAGCAGCTGACGCTTCTTGCATGCTTTTCCACAGCACACTCCTTCCACCTGGCCTACATTCCCCTTGCTGCTAACCGTGCCTGATTGCCAGGCATGGCAACCAGCTCAAACACTACAGCAGCGCCGCTGTCGCCTACAGCACGGCTTGGCGACCGTCCTTGTGACCGCCTGCCAGATGCTAGCAGTGCTGCCTGGCTCTCCCTCTGCCAACCTAATGCCGCACATGCTTGAGGTGGTGGCAGCGGTGGCCGCAGCACAGGCCAGCAGCATCTGATGCGCCGTACAGGCACCCCGCCAGTGATGGCGGCGGGTGGTGATGTCATGACATGTCAGCAGGCAGAGCGAGGCTGAAGCTGGCTTGCACGTGGATCTACAGTAGAAACCCCTCCGAAGCCATCTGAAATTCCGCTGGAGTCCTGACTCACTAGAATGGCGCCTAAACGCGTGCGTTTCGCAGTTGAGGAGCTGGAGGACCGTGATTCTGTTTCAAAACGCGCGTTCACACGCCTGCCGCGCAAGCTTACACCGACAGTGCACCGCCCCAGGTGGGTCTCCTCCACACCATGCACTCTGGCCGCCCGACCCGCTGCTCCTGCCCAATGGTTGCGACGGGCCTGCTGCGCCGTCAGCCTGCCCTTGGACGCGGGCCACTAGCGGCGGCGCGGCGGCGGCCCCTGGGCGGCCGCCGAGGGGGAGGTGGCGCACCTGGAAGACGGTTGCGCCCCACTGAACTGCTCCGCCATTGGCTGTGCAGGATGTCAGCAGAGCAGCTGCAGCAGCAGATTGCGCAGCTGCAGCAGCAGATTGCGCAGCTGCAGCAGCAGATTGTGCAGCTTCACCAGGAGAACAGCAACTGCCAGGGCAGGGTGTTAGAACTAGAAAAGTTGGTGCAGAGTCGGGATGAAGAGATCGAACACCTGCAGCAACAACGGCAGCAGAATGAAGGCCTGATGCAACGTCTGCAGCAGCAGAAACGCAAGCGCGAGGAGAAGGACGCCGCGGAGCTGAAAGCGCTGGTGGCAAAGCTGCAGCAGCAGCAGTGGGATCTGCAGCAGCGGCTTGACGACTGCAATAGACAGCTTGCGGCCGCGGCCGCGCCGCGCCGCCAATCAGCCGCCGGCTCAGCTGACCAACCCACCCAGCAGCAGCAGCAGGCGGCGGGCGACGACGCGGCGCAGCCGCCGGGTGAGTGTTGAGGGTTTCCTCTTGCGGGGGTGGCGGCCCTTTGTGTGGGGTTTCTCGTTACGTTGCAGGCTTGTCCCGACTTGTGTGCAGTTGCCGCTGCACAGACAGCTGCCGAGGGTGGCAGCGGCCATGCGCAGGGGTCGGGCGTAGGTGAGGGCCTGGGCCGAGTGCTTGAGGGCTGCTTCGCTAGCGCTGCTGATGGTGACCAGCTGCTGATGGCAGATTTGCGTAGAGGGAACATTGTAATGCATGGATATCTGGTTTTGAGGGCTCAATCTCTCCCTGTTTGCAGCCGCCGCTGGAGCGCAGCCAGCTGGAGGGTCGAGCGGCGGCGCGGCAGTGCCACCTCGTTCGGGTGAGACCTGCTTGGAAGCCCTTCCGCTGGTGGGGTGTGCTTGCAGTGCAGTAGGGTGTAAGGAGGCCGGTTTGGCTGCTACGCAATGGCAGTCACACAATGCCCCTGCTCTCTGCTCTGCCCTTTGCAAATGCAGCGACGCTTGGGGCCGCAGCCACGCTGGTGGACATGCCAAATGCCCAGGAAGGAGCGCCTCTGGCTCCGATCCCGCAGGAGCCCCCGCCCCAGCTGCCAGCGTCCTCGTAACCGGCATATGCTTACGTGCTTATGTTCACAGTAACTACGATGCAGTAACTACGATGCTTATGTTCACAGTAACTGTTGTTCTCTGCTGCCTGCGGCGAGCGGCGCCCTGTACCGCTGTACAGCGCCACAGCAGCGGCAGTCATGCTGCCGCCCTCGGCCAGAGGCCGCACTCTGTGCGGTTTCGGGATCGTCCTCTTGCTTGCTCCTGTGCGTTTGCCCCCCCCACCCGCCCTGCAGCACGGCGCGCTGGGCCGCTGGCACCCGGGTGTGGCGCCCAGTGGCGACGCCGCCGCGAGCGGCTGCGGTGATGTGGCTGGCCTTCGGGCCCTGCTCGTGCTTTTCGTACCACTCTTTATTCATGCTTGCTTGCATGCCACACTCTCAGCGCTGGCAGCGCTGTTGTCTCCCCACCCGCCTGTAACATGGGGCGCGTGGATCTGTGTCCCGGCCACCGCCCCCTACCGTGAGCAGCAGCAGCAGCAGAGAACCAATCGCTTGAATAGCTTTCTCGCTCGGCACATGTTTGTGTTGCTTGTGTTGCAAAGGCTGTCTGGAAACCCCACTGCCTCGCTTCCCCAGTTCCTGCCTGTTGGGCGGTGCCGCCGTCTGCTGAATGCATAGTGCAACTGTGGAGTAGTGCAGTTGGAAGGCAGTCTGGAGGAGGTGCTGGCGCTGCTCTGGCTTGAGCGCGCGCCCCGGCGCGGCTGGCGCGAGTGCGTGGGTGTGCGCTGCTGGCGCAGCGGCTTTGGGCTGCGCTGCCGGGCGATCAGCAGGTCGCGCTCCTCCTCCTGCCGCACCCAGGTGTCCTCGTAGCCGGTGTAGCAGCTGGCCTCGTCGTCCCACAGCTGCTGCTCGCGCAGCACCGCCTCCAGCCGCTGGGCACAACCCTGGGGGAGGCGCTAAAAATGTTGCCAGGTTATCACAGCCAGTCGTAGCAGGTGCCCTAGCAGGCGGTAGCTGAACACCTCCTGAACACTGTCTGACGGCGGCCCCATCGACCGCCGGGTATCGGCAGACAGCGACAGATGGTGACAGAGGGGCTGAGGGGCCGGCGATGCCTAATGCTGTCTGGCGATCTCGCATGACCCGTGCACCCCAATTTGGGCCCCAGGCGATCCCCTGCCTTTGAAAACCTGACCCCTGCCACGTAGGCCCCTTTCCTCCGCTGCCTCCCCCGATGTCCGCCCGTCTCTGAGGGGCCGATTCACCACCTGCCAATCACCATCGATTCTGAATTGAGTCTGACTGCCGTTTTCTGCATCGATCGGGCGCCTGCCGATTACCTGCACTCACTTGCCCGTTGCACAACCCTCCCAACCAGCCGCTGATACACGCCCAGCGCCCAATTCTTGGTGCCACAAGCCACAGTATCGCCAGACGGCGCTCCATCACAATCCACGCAGCCCGCAGAGCCTATGCAACTCTGCCATGACACCTCCAGCCCTTTGCAGCCCCGGAGGCGGTGCATCCAATCGCAATTGGTGAGTGGGGATCTATTGGAGCCGCGAGCTCGTCAAGCCGGGCCCTTGCTGGGGGCGGAACACGACTAGCCGTTGGCCCATCACACCTGCGGGCTTCTCCTCTCCCAGGCACCCGCCCATCGGTTTCGCCCTGTTTCTTGGTGCAGTGACGGGGGATGGTCGAACGGCGCACAGCGGCAGCGGCAGGCAGCGGCTGGGGAGCCCTGCCGGCGGCACCATCACGGTGAGCGCCGTGCGGCGGCGGCGGCGGTGGTGTTGGGTGGGGCCATATGAGAACCTCACCCCTTTGGGCCAGGGCGCTGTGACCCCAGAGCTGCCCTCTCCAGCAGCTTAACAATGGTCTGGGCCACGCCTGCGCTGTGCAGGCGCGACCAATGAGGTGGCAGCAGTGGAGCGACATGCGGTGCTGGGCCGCTGCGATGCCCATGCCCCTCCCGACATGCAGCTGCAGGAAGCCCTTGACGGTGAGCCACCCCTTGAGCCTGGGCCCAATCCGCCACACAAATTTCTACTACCCTGCGCGCATGCAACATCTGTGCTTGGCCTGCCATTGCTGCCAGTGGCGACCAACAGCAGCGCCGCTGCCTCCCATCTCTCCCGCTGCCGCAGCCGAGGTGGCGGCCGCAGCACGCGACACAATGCTGGCGCAGTGCCAGGCGCTGCTGAGCCTGGACGACCCAGGTGGGCAGCGTGACTGCGATGGGGCTGCATCGGGCCGCTCCGACCAGCGCTGCTGCCCAGAATGCGTGCCGGTTAACAACGCCGCCGCCGGCGTAACTTGCGCCCATGGCTGCGTGCCGCACGCGCGCATGCGTGCCACCTGCGCCACGGTGCAAGCTCCGCAGCTGAGCAGCCTCTTGCTCAGCGCTGGCTCGCTCCTTCCGCGTTGCCGGGTCGGCCTGGCCTGGCTCACGCGTCTTGCTGCTGGTCCCACCTGCCCTGCGTGCAGGCTGCCTCCCACACGACCCCTTGTTCGACGTGCTCCCAGCCGCGGCTCCAGCCTGCCGCCGACAAGACTGCCCGCCCAATCCGGCTGACATCGTGGCTGCGCTGGCAGCGGCTGCGGCAGAGGTGGCTGCGCTGGCCGCCCCGGCCGGCACCGGCGTGGTGGCAGAGTCGACCCTGGCGGGCAGCCTGGTTCCCTGGGGCGGCATGCAGCAGACCTGCCGCAAGCGTTCCACTGCAGATGCCACGCCTGCAGCCGCAGCGGCGCAGCTGGCTGGTACCCACCGGCGGCACGCCCGGCTTCAGCTTGGGGAGGGGGAGGGTCCACCCACAACAGTGGCACCAGCTCCACACACTGCGACTCCACGCCACGCGCCGGGTGCGGCCGCTGGCGGCAAGCGCCAGCGCCTGCTGCTGCTCTCAGCCGCGGCAGCCTGCGCAGCGGCGGCTGAGAGCGGGGACGTTGCTGCCACACCCGGCAGCAGCAGCCGGGGAGCACCGCAGCGCAGGGCGGGCCTGCGGGTGGTTGCCAGAGACCTCTCTTTCACACCTGGCCCACCCCCCTGCCTGACCAGCCACACAGGTGCACCCCGTGCGCCTGCTGCATCGCCGTGCTGAGCATTCCCACCAGACCCAGTGCTGGGTCTGCTTTGACCCAGCAGCAGCGGTGCCCAACATACTATCTCATGCACCGCCAAACGGCTCCGCCACCCCTTCTGCTACAGGCACGCCGCCGATTGCCGGCTGCACCTCTGGCTGCAGCGGCAGCGGGCTCCAGTCGCCACAGCAAGATGCTGCGGGCATCGACAAGCCCGCCTGTCGCCTGGTGGTGAAGCCCTTCAGCCTGCTGCGGGTGAGAGCGCTCGCCGTCGCCGCCAGCGAAGCCACGCCTTGTCATGCCGCGCCGTGCAGCTGCCGGCACTCATGCTTGTTGCTGTGCATGCTGTGTGCTGCCTGCGTGCAGCAGGGGCTGACCTGGGGCTGACGCTCGGTGCCTGCCTCCCTTTGCCCGACCCTCCCCGCTGTGCCGCAGAGCCCAGGCACTCGCTCCATCATCCGCGATGTCAACCGAACCATCCAGGCCTCTGCCGCCGCCCCACTCCTTTACGACTGCTGGCGACCTGCCGCTACCGCTGCGCCGGCTGGCCCCGGCACAGGGCAGCCGTGGGGGCGGCCTTTCAAAGCCATTCGCCTGTGTTGAGCGGGCGTCACCTGCTGGCCTTCAAAATCTGGTGCAGGACTCTTAGGCTGCTGCCGCCTGCGGGCTTATTTGTATCTTATCGGACTTTATAGCTAGGATTTTATAGCTAGGACTTAGGACTGACTAGACGCCCGCAGCAGCAGCAGCTGCCTCTGAATTTTCGCCCCCACCCTGCCCCGTCTATCCATTCCTCTTCTTGCAGTGACCTCTCCCTCCTTGCCGTCAGAACGCATGCCCCCATCTGTGCCGTCTGTCTGCCATCGCTGGCGCCCATTTTGGTGCCGCTGCCCTGTGTTGTACTATCACCGCCGCCTCCCAGCGCCCACCCCGCGCCGCTGCCGCTTTGTCGCAGCGCCGCCCAAACGACTGTTGCCGTGTGTCCCGGGGAGCTCAGGGTGTGGCCCTGAATGTGTCCATTGTCACCGTAACCTGCCCTTTCATACGCAGAAGCGCGTCTCCCTGTTCTGTTGAGCCGATCGACCCATCCAAACCTGCCGCCATCGCGTTTTTTGTTGACCTCCCTTTACCGAGCGATAAAAACTAGTAGCATGGGGTTCCCATCTGGGCCGCCATGGAGAGAAATCTTTGATCCCCTTTGCTTGTAGATGTTTCTCCCCCACGTCAGTGACTAGCACACTCTTTCCCTGGGTTTTCATGGTGCCTTGCTGCCCGCCGCGTGCATGCGGCGCCGTTTTGTGGGGCCGCCGCGCAGCGCTGCCGGCCCCCGCCGCATGCCGCACGGCTTCAGCCCCTCCCTCCCCCTGCAGCACTTTTTCAGCTGCCACCCGCACGCCATTACCAAACGAAAACTAAACAACCGCACCGCCCGTTCACCAAAAACACCACCCATGCCCCCTCTGCCTGCTGTGGGCCTTCCGTACAATACCAGGCTTTTTTTCCTTGCTGGGGACCTTGCACAAACAGCGGCACATGGTGCCTGCTTCACGCATACACACACACCAACTCAACCGGCTTACCCGCTGACGCACAACCGACGTACGCACCACATAAATGGGGCATTTCCCGGGGACGATCATTTCATTGGGGATGTGGGGCGTGCCGCCTAGCTGAGCGCCGCCTCCAGGTCCGTCCTTTTTCCTTTGCAATATACCGGGCCGCCTGGGCCCCTACTTTCTCCCTGCTACTTGCTATTCCCTCTTGATTATGATGCTGGGATTCCTGGGTCCATTTTTTCAGGGGTTCCCCCGGGACTGGAATTTGCACCTCATCCAAACCACCCATACCCAAACTCACACCAACAAGCAGTTACACGCTCTGGCATTGACTCCAGTCCAGCAATGACAAGCTACCCACTCCTTCTGCTGGCTGGGCACACTGTTTCCCTTTCCTGGCAGCATGTTGCTTCCCTCTCCCAGCGCAGCCGCGCCTTTGTGCGCCTCGCTATTTTGTGACGCTTCGGTTCTCCAGGCTGCCAGCTTGTAGTTGACCGCCCCCACACTGATTCTTTAGGCACTTAGGACCATTACTTAGGTAGGACAAAGTAAGTAGGCACTCTCTCGACTTGTAACATCCAATCATTTCTATCATTCTAGAAGGCTTTTTGGACGCTAGGGGCGACCCCAACAGCGATGTATGGCGATACCATGATGATGCAGGCCAGCCACCGGATATAATACCCCGCAAGCCTCTGCCGCCAACCACCCGCCGCCACCGCTGCTGTGTGCGCTGGCTGACGGGGCACAGCGGCTGTTGAATGTACGATTGCTCAAAGGGGCATTCATTTCATCACGCGCTTCCCATGTCATCAGAGGATGCCCAGTTTGAGGATGGGGCGTTGGCAACAGCCGCTGGTTGCTGTCGCGGTCTTGGTGCTAACCCTGGGCTTTACGCGCTGCCAGTTGAACGACGATGGCAAGCAACTTGTCTGATCGCCACCGCCGCCGCCTGCCGCCGCTGCCGCATGCCCGCTCCCGCCCGCCGCCGCCGCGTCCCCTGCCACCCGCCGCTGCACACCGTGCCTCCTGCCTCCCCGCCGCCTCTGCAGCCGACCGCCTGCTGGCGCAGCGCGACGGCGTCGCCAACTGGCCAGCGTATTCTGTGAGCAATGGGATCAACGGCTGGGTCAAGCCTGTGCCAGAGTGCTCCTGGACCGGCATCACTTGCGACCCCTTCAACGGAACGGTTGTGAACTTGTGAGCAGCTGGGTGGGGCGAGTCGGCGGCAGGAAGGGCTGGCAGGCAGGGGACGCGATTGTGCTGCGGGGGCAGGGCGTGAAGCGCGCAGGCGATGGGTCGCAGCCGCGGCTGCTGACGCCCCCGCCTCCCGACGCCCCGGCTGCCGTGCAGCAAGTGGGGCTGCTGGGTGAATGAGCAGGTGGCGGGCGCGCTCCAGCTGGACGGCCTGTGCGGCACACGGGCGCAAGGCACGCTGGCGGCGGCGCTGGGCGGCATCAAGTGCGCTGGGTGTGGGAGGGGTCGCGTGTTCGGGGGTCGGGCAGGCGCTAGCACACAGCACCCCAGCGACGCCCCGGCTGCCGTGCAGCTCTCTCTCATTTGTGTGCGCTGCCTGTCGCCGCTTATCTTGCATGCATGTCTGCGCTGTGCCTCCCTGCCTTCCGCAGGACCATGCAAACTCTGGATTTCACCAACCAGAGCTTCTCAGGCAGGTGGCGGTTGGGCAGGAAGCGTAGCTCGCAAGCTTCCATGTACATGCGTGTGCTGGCTGGGGGCGGCCCGCCGCACCCCTCGCACGCTCGCCTGCCCGCCCACCCGCACCTGCTGGCGCTTAGCAGCCGCTTGTGCTTGGCTTCTGCTGCGCAGGGGTGCTGCCCTCGGCTTGGGGTGGCAACGGCGCTTTCACGCAGCTTGAAAGCATGTGAGGCCAAAGGGCTTCCCAAACAGCTTGTGGCGCTGAATGCCTGCCTGCCTTGCCAGCCGGTGGTTAGGGCAGCCTCTGCCTCTGCCCTGCTCGGCTGCCGGCCCCGGGCCGGCGCCGGCACAGTGCAGCTGACCGGGCCTGCTGTTGCCTGACGTGGTGGTACTGCATGGCGGTACTGCCCTTGCTGCAGGTACCTGCAATGGAACAACCTCTCAGGTGGGTTGCCCTCTGCAGGCGCCCAGCAGCTGTCTGCGCAGCATTCACACAAGCCCGCGGCTTTTGCGGCGGACGGCGCCGTAGGGCGAATGCAGCCCCAGGGTGCAGCTGTGCCCTTGTGGCCGCCTGCTGAGGGAGGCGGCTGCGTGCTGACAGCTTGGTTGCATGAGTGCAGGCCCGCTGCCGCTGCTGTGGGGCAACCCCAACGGCTTCCCCGCCCTGACCGGCATGTGAGTGCTGCCGCTGGGATGGGCCGCCGCTTCCAGGCACCCCATCTCATCTGTGCTGTCCCATCTGCCATGGATGGCAGCAACCTGCAACGCAACCCACCTTGGATGATGTGTATCAAAAACGTCTCCTCCGCTGCCACCACCCCTGCAGGGAGCTGAGCCACAACCGATTGAACGGTTCGTGGGCGCACGCCCGCCACCCTGCGTGCCTGCGCAGCCGCTTGCCCTGCCGCACGCAGCCCAGCCCTGCCGTCGGTCGGCCGCTGCGGCGGCGGCCTGCTCGTCCGCTTTCGCCCAACCCCCACTCCCCCTCTCTTCCTCCTCCACTGCGCCGCTGGCCCCTCACCCTGCTGCCCCCATCCTGCAGGCACGGTGCCCCCCATCTGGGCCTCTGGCCTCCAGTCCCTGGAAACCCTCTACCTCTTCTCCAACCAGCTCACAGGTGACCACGCCTCCCCCTCCAGCCAGCCCACCAGCAACTGAAGCTCACAAGCGGCTGAGCAAGATGGGGCGCCCGGTGGCAGCGCGGGGCTGCGACGTGACGCCGCTGCTCCCGCCCACTCTGCCGCTCTGCCCTGCCGCGCTCTGTTGCCACGTGCTGCCGCCGCACCCCCCGCCTGCTGCCGCAGGCAGCCTGCCTGGCTCTTGGGGATCCCCCGCCTCCTTCCAGAAACTGACCTACCTGTGAGCGGTGCTGCCCTGCTTCAAGCTGAACGCTGCTGGTGCTGGAGCTGCTCTGAGCGCCAAGCGCTGCCCTGGCGCGTTCTGAGCGCTGCCG
>NW_005435053.1:158804-170987 GCF_000147415.1 Chlorella variabilis
CCCTGCCTGGCAGGCCATCATCGCATGCGGCATCCCTGCGGCCGCGGTCAACGGCTTCCGCACCCCCTTCCTGTCCGACAAGAAGGAGGTGCGGGCTGTGCTGGCCGAGAACGGGTTTAGGTGAGCTGGATGGATGGGTGGGCGAATGGTGGGCATTTTGCGGCCAAGCACCCGCCCCCTGCCGTGCTGCCATGCTGCTTCCATTCCCCATTCGCTTTTGCCACACATCATCACGCCCCATTACTGTGCCACTGCTGGGCCCCGCCACGCGGCAAGCCCGCCTGGCGCTCGCTCCGCCGATCCTCAGCAGCCGCCGCCGTCTGCTCCGCCTGCCCCGCCTGTCCCGCCTGCCGCCCGCAGGTACGACAGCACCATCGGCGCCAAGGGCGGCGCCAACCGCGTGTGGCCGGGGGTGATGAGCAATGGGGTGGGCTTCGACTGCAGCGTGGCTGGCCAGCAGTGCGCCGCCTCGGAGAGGTATCCCAACCTCTGGTGCGTGGCGCCGCCGTGCCAGATGCGCGCCATATGCTCGCGCCATGCATGCATGCAGCGCCGGCGTGGCGCCAACGCACAGCGCAGCGTGCATGCATGCGCATCTTCGTGCCTCGCCTGCGCGTGCCCCCCCCGGGGGCCGCGTGCACCCGCGCCTGCACCTGCACGCAGTCGCGGCACTGCCGTTGAGCCGATGCCGCCGCCGCGCGCCTGCCAGCACAGCCCGCGCCCCGCGCCGAGCCCGCGCCCGCATCGGTCTTCTCCTCACGCGCGCCCCAGCCTGCACCCTCGCCCCGCGCCATGCCATCCAAGCCAGCCCACGCATGCGCACACACACACACACACACACACACCTCCGCGCCCTCGCCAGCCTCCCACTCACCCAGCCCCGCCGCCCCCGCCGCTGCCCCTCCGCTGCCTGTGCGCCTCCTGCTCCCCCTCCCGGTGCCGTCCCGCAGGCAGGTGCCTCTCTACGAAGCCCCGGACGAGAACCTCATGGACTACTGCACCGACGAGGCCACGGGCAAGCCGCGCCCCAGCTGCTCTGCGCTGCGCCAGCTCCAGTACATGTTTGACACGGCATACAAGGGTAACCGCGGTCCCGTCAGCGTGGGGGTGCACTCGCCCTACCTGACAAAAAGGTGGGGCGGAGGCGGCCGGGCTGGCAGCCGGGCCGGCCGGCTGGCTGGGCGGCCGGCTGGCGGCCTCCCGTCTGCTGCAGGCTGGGCTGAGCTGGCGCCGCTTGCCTTGCTTGCTCTCTGTCCTGACCTGCTGTGGCCCCATTCCTTTCCTCCCGCAGCTCCTATTCCAAGGACCTCAAAAAGTTCTTCAAGTATGCGCTAGGCCAGCAGAAGAAGGATGTGGTGAGTGAGAGGAGACGAGTCGACTGCGGAGTGGCTCTAGTGTGTCCGCTCATCCTGTTCTCTGGCAGTGTGCCTAGGCTGAACTTAGTTTCCACCTGCCGCCTTGCTGCAGTGGGCGGTGACGATGAACCAGCTGCTGGACTGGATGGAGAACCCGGTGCCGGCCAGCAGGATGAGCAAGTTCATGAAGAAGTACAAGTGCGTCGAGTAGGGGCGTATGAGACGCACTGCGGTAGTTGCGCTCAAGCAGGTGGCACCCCCGAGTGGGGCGCATCCTCCCGAGGCATGCCCACGCACGGCCAGCCTCCTGGCTTCCGCCAGGCGCTGCCAGCCAGTCCGTTTCCCGCGTTCTGCTTTTGAGTTAAACCCGTTTGCATTCCCCATGATTGGTGCCTAGCTATGCTCATTACTTTCTTCTTCCTCTTCCCTGGTCAAATCCATAGGGTCCTCGCCCGCCTCCCTCCTTTCCCCTTCCCTGCACTGGCGAATCAGGCATGCCTTAACATAGCCACCCTCCTCATCCACTTTCATCTACTGTCCCTGCCTCGCGCACCCCGAGTTGCCATTGCTACTCGTTGCGCCTCTGCTTTCCACCCCTGATTACTGACCGCATGGGGCAGATTCCTCCATGCTGCTCACTGCCCCGATGCTCATTACAATATATGTCCTTTCAACTGCCCCCGATATGTCGATGCACTGCCAAGGCCCTGTAATCGCCTGGCGCTCCCCTGACACCGAGAACACTTACCACCCGATGCATGACCTGGCAGTCATGCAATCGCATGGTGCCAGCAGCTGTTGCACGTCAGCCCTGGCTCCTGGTGCCGCCTGGCACTTACCGCATGTAGCGAGCCCTAATACATACCATAGGTAACAGAACACAATGCCATTCGAAACGTAAGAAAGATGTTCCTGTTGCAGCTCAGCCATCGACAGCTCGTGCCAGCTAGTTTTTTGGCATGGGAAATGTAGCTTGCCGGAGCGGATTGTTGCAACATATCGGCTGCGGCAGCATCAGTTGATCACGCGGCGCCTCTTGCTGGCGGCGTCTTGCTGGCGGCAAGTGGCATTGGCGCCTTTCGCTGGACCGTGCTGAGCATTAAAATGCAGTGCAAAACTGATGAAGAGAGATCAAATTGAGTAGAGGGAAAATTGCCACAACCAAAACTTCCAGTCGCTGCAGGAAAACACTTCCAGCCGTCTTGCCACTCTCGAGCCACACAGCAGCGCGTGCTGGCGCCCCCTCGTCACGAGCTTTGCCAGAAGGTGGGGCGGCTGGCTCGCCGTTACCCTGAGACTGCCCAGCAGCGTGGTCTCAAGCTGCCGCCGGCCGCAGGCTGCTGCTGCCCGTCGGAGCGCCCTTGGGGTGCCACCGCTGCGGCGGCTGCACCTCCATGTGCATGTCGTCAAAGGCTGCGGGCAGGCAGGCGGGCAGGCAGGCGGGCAGGCAGAGGAGCGTCAAAAACACACAAAAAGGCTCCCAGCAGGCCAGCCAGCAATCGGGGGGCACGCTGGCAGCAGCGCCCAGCCCGCGCAGGCAGTCGCCAGCCGCGCTGCCCAGCCCTGCCCGCGCTCGGTGCCGCCCGCCCCGCTTCTGGGGCTCTTACCAAGGCACAGCAGGGCGCGGCCCCCCAGCACGGCATCCAGCACCTCTGGGCTACCGTCGTCGCTCTGCACACAGCAGGCACACACCACGCGTGCTGGTGCCAGCTCCTCGAAAAGCAAGGCGCGGCACAGACACACAAGGAGGGTCCTTGGAGCGAGGGGCCTGCTCTTTCCGAATGCACCACCACCCACCAGCCCGCCCGCCCACGGGGCCGCCACCCCCAGCGCACCTTGTGCCGGCGGTCTGGGAAGGTGACGCGGGCGGGGGGCAGCGGCCGGATGTGGGCTGTCAGCTTGAGGGTGTACGTGAGGAGGCCCGGGTGGTCGGGGGTGGCACCGCTGCGGGTACGGAGGGAGCAGCATGAGAGAGAGCGCTGGCTGAGCGGTGGTTCCAGAACTTACAGGAAGCAGTACCAAATGGCACTAGCATTCTACCTGAAGCTGGGCAGGAACATTTGGATCTTGGGCGCCCAGGCGGGGGCCAGCTGAGGCACCTCTATCCGGCACACGGGCGAGGCCAGCCCACGCCTCGCCTTGCCGTGGCACCCGCTGCCGCCGCCGTCGCTGCCGCCGCCGCTGCTGCTGGGCCTAGCCTTGCCGCCGGCACGCTCGCTGTTGCATAACTCCACGACGGCGGTGGGGCTGCCGGCGCCCGCGGCGCCGCTGCCGGCGGTGCCGCCGCCGCGGGCCGCGCGCCGGTGGGGCAGGTCCCACCAGCTGGCGCCGCGCTTGCCGCCTTCGCCGCTCCTGCCGGCGCCATCCAGCGCGGGCAGCGGAAGCGCCTTGAAGGCCGCCAGGCGGGAGGGCAGGCCCACAGCGGAGATGCCATGGTCCCGGGCGTCCCTGCAGAGCACAAAACTCTTCCGCGCTCTTCGCAGACTCACTGCTGACATGTCCGCCAACAGCACCACACTCACGCATGCGCGCAAGCGCACTCGGCCTCGCTCTCTCAACCCCAAGTCCCAGCCACCGCCTCGCACCTGTCGCTCACATACACGCGGGCCGCCCAGGCGCAGGAGGTTGGGAAGTTCCAGGCCAAGCCTGCCAGCGCCACACACTCATCAAAGGCGCCCACGGGGGAGGCTGCAAGGAGGCGGGAATGGAAGAGGGCAGAGGCGGGTCCGGTTCGGGGCGGGTGGGGCAGGCAAGAGGCAGCCCAGCAACGGGCCAGCAGCAGCCCCGCGGCAGGGCGGTGGCCGCAGGTGTGGCACGGCGCGGCTCACAGCTGTAGCGAGCCAGGTAGAAGCCGCCCAGGGTCCAACCGAAGAGGCTGACGAGCGGCAGCTCGGCAGGTACGTACTTGCGGGCCTGCAGCGAAGAAAGCAGGTGGCATGCACGTGCTGGTGGGCCAAAACGGAACGTCCGGGCGCAGCGTGTGTGGGCGCGAGACTGCAGGCCCGGGAAGCCCGCAAGGAGCGCTGCACTGTGCGACAGGTAGCAGGTGGGCAGGTGGCGGCAGGCGGCGGCGGCAAGCGGTGGCAAGCAATGCCAGAGCGGTCCCGCACCTCCTCCACCCGCACTAGCGACAGCTGGTACAGGGCCCGGCCCTTGAACTCCCAGGGCGCCTCGCCATAGCCCATGGCGTAAACGCTGGGACGCTCCGGCGCTGTGGGGGTCCCAACGCTGCCAGAGAGGAGCAAAGCAAGCTACTGAATCACACGAGCATGCGATGGATGGCCGTCGGGCTCTCGGGAGCAGATGGGTGGCCTCATCAGGATCATCTTGGCCACGCAAGCTCGCCGCAGGCTCAGCAGCAAGCAGCAGTTCGCCTGTAATTGGCTCAGAGATGCAGTGCGAGCTGACAATTGGTCGGGGGCATGTGCGCAAGCTGTGCCCAGGCCGCCGTGATCGCGGCGATGGCCTGCGCCAGCAGGTTGGCCTTCGTAGGGCCATCCTGGTCCCAGTAAACGCAGCCGTGGTATAACAGGGTCGCCATGCTGCGCGCCGCCGATCTGGCGGTCGTCATCGGCGGCACGCTGGAGGCCATTGACGGCGCCCTGCCCCGCCGCCCGCCCTCCTTCTACCTCACGCAGGTCTGTGCAGCCCGCCTGCCTGGACCAGCCAGCGCCAGCCCTGGACGTGTTACAGCCACATCGCATCATCCTGCTCTGCGCTTGTTCTTGACCGGCGCTTCCTGCCTACCCCTGCAGCCCGATGCCTTCACCCGCCTCCTGCCTCGCGACTTTGTGCCAGCCGAGCTGCTCGCGCAGGAGGCGGCGCAGCAGGCGGCCACGGAGCAGCAGCAGGCGGCGGCGGGGCCCACTGTGACGCCTGCGGCTGCAGCGGGAGGGGCGGCGGCGGGAGAGGAAGGCCCGCTGGACTGCCTGGAGGCTTGCTGCCTTCACGACGACCTTCACCTGTTCAGGTGCTGGGGCACAGCCAGCCGCCAGCTGCCCAGCGGGAACGCCACTCCAGCTGCCTACCTCGCCCCTCCCTGCTGCTGCTCCCCGCTTCCCTGACCCTGCCTCTCTCGCCGCCGCCGCCGCCGCCTGCAGCCCCGCGGGGCCCGCCCGCAGCCTGCTCACCTGGGCGCGGCTGCCGCTGCCTCTTCTGTTTGAGGGGACTCAGTTTTGTTACCCCCTGCGCCAGTACACCCTGCCGGCGCCCGCACGCCAGCTGGCGCTGAACCGGTGCGGCACACGACGGGGAGCAGGCGCTTTGCCTGCCCGCACACGGGGCTGTCCCTGCCTCTGCCTGCCGAGCGTGGGCGCCTGCGCTTGCTGCGCCGTGTGTGGCGCCTCCCAGGTGCTCAAGCCCAGCACTGCTGGCCTCGCCTGCCTGCAGGTGTGCGGCCGCTGGGTGGGACTCCTGCCTCTGGCATCCCAACCTTCCTATCCTGGCAGCACGCTCGGACTATCGACTGACACTGCTGCAGCTGGCGCCGGTGGGCAGCAGCACCGGCGAAGAGGAGGAGGGGGAGGATGCGGAGGAGCGGCGGAGGGAGGTGGGCCGGCGGCGGCGGCGGCGGACAGACAGCGGCAGCATGGGGGATAGTTCGGGTGAAGAGGAGGCGGGCGAGGAGGAGGAGGAGGAGGAGGAGGAGGAGGAGGAGGAGGAGGAGGGCTGGGAGGATGATGGGTGAGCAGCGGCTCGGCGTGAGGCTTCCCTTTTTCTTCCCATCTTTATCTCTCAACGCTGTGCGCTTGTGCCGTCCATCGCTTCCTTCATCGCTGCTGGCGAACGACACCCGGTGCCGCGACCCACCCACCCACTCATCTGTTGCAGGGGCGGCTTCGAGCTGCGCCAGCTATGTGTGGCGGCCACGCGGCGCGCCACGGCGCACTGCTGCTGGCAGCGCCAGCTCACGCAGCGCCCGCTGGTGCTGCTGCGGGACGCCTCGCTTCTTGAGGTGCAGCTGCAGGAGGGCATGCAGGTGAGCTGAGCCTCACGGGCGCTCCCGCGCACTCCAATTGGGCAGTTCTTGGCGGGATTGAGGCGCATGCGCACCGAAGCATGCAATGGACGCCGCTCGGCCACAGTGGGCGGGCATGGGAGTGCCTCTTGTTGCCTTGGATTCTGTGTTGTTCACTGGCGGCCTGGCCGCTCCCCGCCGCAGGTGGTGGAGGCGTGGCGGGCGCCGGCAGGCACGGTGCCGCAGCGGCTGCAGGGCGTGCTGCAAGTGCAGAGCGCCCCCCAGCCGCGGACAGGCAAGGCCCCCCACTGTGTCGGCTGCTGCGCTGTGGCTTTCCAGGCGTGGTAGCTGGTTGTGCCACTCCCGACTGCCGCGTAGCACCGCCCCCGCCCTCGCTGCCGCACTCCTGCCTGCCTGCAGTGGTGCTGGCTCTGCGCGACCGCCTGAGCCGGCTGGACCTGCGCAGCAACAGCCCCGCCCTGCAGCAGTTCTGGCAGTGCCCGCAGGGGCAGCACATCACCGCCCTGTGCGCCCCTCCCGCTAAATTCGGCAGCGCCGCCCAGGACGGCAGCCCGCCGCCCATCGAGCACCTGCTGGCGGCGGCCGTCAGCACGGGCCAGCCTGGCGGCGGCAGCCAGGTGTTACTCTTTGACATGCGGCGCCCCGCGCTACCTGTGGCCAGCTGGCAGCAGCCGGGCATGGACAGGCAACTTGCAGAGCCCGCCTCGCTGCTGCGCTGGCTGCCGGCAGCGGCCAGCGAGCCCCCAACGGCGGCAGCTGTGGCAGCAGCGGGCGCCAGCGGCAGCAGGGATGCGGGGGAGCAGGAGCAGCAGCGCTGGGGCGGCGTGGTGGTGGCGGCCAGCGGCGACAGCGGCCGGGTGATGGGCTGCCAATACACTGCTCAGGTGCCTGCCCGCCTTCCCGGGCCCTTGCATGCGCCACGCAACCTTGCCTCCTGCTCTCGGCTGCTCCTGCAGCTGCGGCCTGGCTTCCCTTGTTCTCTTCATACACTCACGCCTTGCCCTTGCCCCGCCTCCTCACCCACTCCACTGCCTGCCGGCTTCTGTGCCTTAGCAGATTTCCGGGCCGGCGATGCTGGCCCGCGGCGGCGCAATCAGCGAGAAGCCTGCAGGCAGCGCCGCGATGGCAGCGCTGCTGGACCGCTTCCAGGCGGCGCTGCAGCAGCAGGAGGACGAGCGGGAGCGGCAGCAGCAGCAGGGGCTGCAGGGGGAGCAGCAAGAGGAGGAGGAGGAAGAAGAGGAGGAGGAGGAGGAGGAGGAGGAGGAGGAGGAGGAGGAGGAGGAGGAGGAGGAGGAGGAAGGGATGGATGTGGATGAATCCGGTGCTGCTGATCAGCAGGACAAGGAGCAGCAGCAGCAGCAGCAACAGCAGCAGCAGCAGCAGCAGCAACAGCAGGGGCAGCAGCAAGACGGCTCGGCTGGGCAGCTCCGGCAGCCGCCTGGGGCCGCGGGAGCCTCCGCCTTGAGCACGGCAGGTGCCGACCTGGTGCCAGCCCCGCTGCGGCCGCCTCCGCCCCTGCCGCTCCCGCTGCGATTCTTGTGGCAGCCAGCGCACACGCTGGTGGTGACGCCGCTGCCGGGCCCGCCGCTGCTGCTGGCGCCGCCCCCGGAGCAGCAGCCCGCGCAGGCGCAGCGGCTGGCGGCGGGGCGGCTGCTGCTACAGAGGCAGCAGGCGGCGGCGGGCGGCACCATTCGGGTGAGCGGCAGTCGGTGGTGGTGGGCGGTGGGTGGTGGGTGGTGTGGGTGGTGGTCATGGCGGCGTGGCAGCTTGTCCACTGCCCGGTAGTGTTCAACCCGCTGCTCTGCCTGTGGCCAGTCAGCCCACTTGCCTGTCTTCTTCTTCTTCTTTCTTCCTCGTACAGGTGTCCAAGGTTCCGCTGCCCGGCCAGCGCCCCCGCCTGCAGCTGCTGGGCGCGGCAGCCATGGCCAGCGACTGGGCCAGCCGCGAGGCGCTGCCGCTGCCGCTGCTGTGCAGGCACGCGCGGGGTGCAGCCTGCCTCGCCGCTGCTGCTGCCGCGCTGCCGCTGCAGCTGCAGCTGCTATCCATCGGTGGTGCTGCTTGCTGCCAGGCCGCCTCTTGTTCACGCCCCATTAATTGCAACCAGTACCAGGCTCCACCAGATGGCCTCTTCATTTGCTCTGCAAGTTCCCTCCCTGCCCCCTGCCCTGTGCAGCCTCACTCCGCACGGGGACGTGGCGCTGTCGCTGCTGCAGCAGGCGCCGCTGGCTCCCACGGCGCAGCAGGCGGCGGCGCAGGACGGCCAGGCGCCGCAGGGTCCAGATGCGGTACCGGTACTGCTGCCCGCGGCTCGGGCTGCCGGCGGCAGCGGCGGCAGCAGCGACGAGGAGGGCGAGGAGGGAGCGGCGGCGGCTGCGGCGGCAGCGAATGGCGTGGGTGGTGGGGAGGAGGCGATGCTGCCGTATGTGCGGGGCGTGCCCAAGCCTCTGGTCGCCCTGGTGGCTGCTGGCGAGCTCGGGTGCGGCTGCTGCTGCCGCCGCCGCCGCCCAGCCACTGTCTGCGTTTGGTTGGTCGCCGAGTATGCATGATGGTGTGAGCGTGGGCAGGGCCAGGCGCCGAGCCATGCTGCACATCGTTGCGCCCGCTGCCGGGTGTTGCCTTGGGCCGTGCTTTCCTCTGCCTCCGGCTTGACAGCCCCCGTGCTGTGCCTGCTGGCTCTGCGTGCAGGCGTTGCGGCTGCTGCGCCTCCTGCCTGGCCACGCGCTCCGGCTGCGCCACCGTGCGCGCTCTGCAGAAGGTCGGTCCCACCAGCCTGCACCGGCTGCCGGCAGCTGGGAGGGCGCTGCTGGCAAGAGCCTGCCCGCGCCCCCGCCCCCGCCCTCCTTGCTCCCTCCCCCCTGCCTGCTGTGGGCGCAACTCCCCGACAGGTTGGGCAAGTTGTGGGGCAGCGGCTGCCAACCCACTACACCATGCCCTGCCTGCCTGCCTGCCTGCCTGCCTGCCTGCCTGCCTGCAGACCGGCCTGATGCCCGCTACCCAGCGTGGCCACAGGCTAAGCGAGGCTCGGCCGCTGCTGACGGTGCCGGCGGGGGAGCACGGACGTGAGCCTGCCGGGGCTGCCGGGGCTGCCGCCTTCCGCGGCTGCTGCCTCTGGTGCTGCCTGTGACGCCGGCCCTGGCACTGCCATCCCGCCTGCATGCCGCTTGCCTGCCTGCCCACCATGCCGTGACCCTCAACAGCCACCAGGGTGGGTGGGCCTCTGGTGGGCCTCTGGTGGTTTGCAGACATCATGCCCATGTTTCTGCCGTGCCCTTGGCTGTGCCGCCGACCCGGGTGCAGGGAGCATCGTGCAGCTGCCGCTGCACTTGGCCTTGGCGCAGCAGCTGCTGGCCGAGTGGCATGGCCCGCCTCCCACTCAGCAGCAGCAGCAGCAGCAGCAGCAGCAGCAGCAGCAGCAGCAGCAGGCGCTGGAGGCGGTGCTGCGGCAGCTGCGCCGCCCCATCTCCCTGCACGAGCTGTTTGCTGCGGTACAGCTGCAGCAGCAGGTGGAAGCTTACGAGTCCGCCAGCAGCAGCAGCAGCAGTGGGAGCAGCAGCAGCGAGAGCGAGGAGGGGGAGGAGGAGGAGGAGGGCGGCGGCGGCGGCGGCGGCACGAAGGGTGGGCAGGGGCCCGCGCCAGCGGGAGCTGCCGGGGCAGGGGCGCAGGCGGCGGCTGCCAGGAAGCTGGAGCGGCAACAGCGGCGGGTGCGCCGCCGCCTGCTGCGCGACTGGCTGCGCGCGCGGCGGCACGAGCAGCGCCAGCAGCAGCAGCAGCGGCAGGAGGCGCTGGCTGCGCTGCTGGCAGGTGAGGCGTCTCGGGGCGGCGCCGCCCCGGCGTCTGCCGCTCGCGCAGTGGGCGGCCGGGCGGCGCGCGGGGCCAGCCCTCAGCAGCGGCAGAAGGAGCGGCGGAAGCAGCGCAAGCGCAAGTCTGCTGCCGCGGCCTCGGGGCAGCGCCTGGAGCCAGGCAGCGCCGCCCTGGAGGCGGCGCTGCAAGCGGCGGGGCTGCTGCCGCTGCGGCGGCCGCGAGGCACCGCCGCCGAGGCGGCGGCCGCGCCCTTTGGGCCGCAGCAGCAGGGGCGCAGGCTGCGCGAGGCGGCGGCGCCGCTGCTGCCGCCTGCCGCTTTCCAGGAGCAGGTTGCTGCGGCGGTACAGGACCTGGCCGTACCAGCAGCGGCGGCTGGCGCAGGAGAAGACGGCCTGCAGGAGCAGCAGGGGCCCTTCGAATGGCGGCTGCAACCCCGCAGCTATGCTGTGCACGGCACGGCTGGCTGGGCCGCCTCGAGCGGCGCACTCGAGCGGCAGCCACGGCAGCAGGCACCAGCTGCAGGCGGGGCAGGCGAGCCCAGCGCTGGCAGCGATGTGCCGCTGGCTGCCCTGCTGCCGCCGCCTCGGGTGACAGCCGCGGGCGCGGCCGCCTCTGTGCTGCTGCCCGTGCAGCAAGCAGCGGCGCAGGAAGGCCCCTCCACCTCCGCGGCCGCGGCGGCTCGGCCAGCCGGCGGCGGCAGCAGCGGGGGCACCCTGCTGCGCCTGCGCCAGCCGGAGGAGGCTGTGAGCGCCGAGGCGGCGGCGGCGCTGCAGGAGCTGCGGGCAGCCTGGGAGCCGGCGGCTGGCTGAGTGGGCTTGTTCTGACTGTTCTTATGTTTCACGTAGGCTGCAAGCATCAATTATTCAATGTAAATATGCCCGAATGGCTAAAGGAACACCATGCCCACCCTATTGCTGGCCAGCCGCCACCACGGCACAATGCGGGCCTCCTTTTCCCCCTTTCCCCTTAGCGCACTACCGCCGCCAGCTAATCATTTTGCGCATTCCTGGGCGCTGTGCAATCCTGACAAATTCCTTTGCTCGCTCTCGTGCGCCCGACCCACTCTCTGTCCCCTCCCGGTCGAGTGTTCCCGCTGAGCCCCTGCACGCAGGGTTGCCATCAGGCAGGTTTCATGGTTAATCCTGCTGCCGCCCTGTGAGCAGAGAGGGTCGACCCTAAGCAGCGCGGGGGGCACATGCCGGGCTTGTCAAGCCTGGGTTTCAGAGCTCCAAAGCTGCTCCGCCGTGTGCAGATCGAGTGGAGATGGCAGCAGGCCATGGACGCCGGTAGCTGCGTGCAGCGGCGGCGGTGCAAGGCCGCCGCCACCGGCGGTCGCCGTCCCACCGCCACTGGGCCCACTGCTCGCCACAAGCTGCAGCTCAGCATCCTAGCAGCCGTGCTGGTGTGCTTGCTGGGTGAGCAGCATCCTAGCAGGCTTGCCGAGGGCTGGCCAAGGGGGTTCCTGGTTGGCGCTGCTGTTGGCGACTGGCTTGCACTTGGTGCCGCTGGCTCCCGGCTGCGGGCTTGACAGGCATGCATGCTTTATGCTGCGACTTTGGTTGTGCTGTGATATTGCCTCGCAGGCTCGGTGGCTGCTACCAAAGGGGCGGACGCACAGCCAGGCCCGGCGCCTGCTGAGCTGCCTGAGCAGGCAGGCCCGCCAGGAGGTCGGCGGCTGGCAGCCGCCGCAGGTGCCGCAGCAGACAGCGGCGTGCATGCTGCCTTCTCGAAGAAGCCTGCCCCAAAGCAACAGCCTCCGCCTCCTCGGCCCAAGCCTCCCCCCAAGCCACGCCCGCCCCCCAAGCCCAAGCTGCCCTCCCCTCGCCCGCCGCCGAAGCCGCGGCCGCCGCCGAAGCCGCAGCCGCCGCCGAAGCCGCGGCCGCCGCCGGAGCCGCGGCCTCCCTCCCCTCGCCCGCCGCCCTCCCCTAGACCCCCCAAGCCCCCCAAACCCAGCCCGCCTCCCTCCCCATCCCCCCCGCCGCCCCCACGCCCACCGCCCAGGTATGCTGGGGCAGGCAGGCAGGCAGGCAGGCAGGCTACATGTGGAAG
>NW_005435053.1:174146-189567 GCF_000147415.1 Chlorella variabilis
ATCCGGCGCTGGCGCCGGGGCACACGCTGGAGTTTGCCGGCTGGGCCGCCGCCAGCTCAGCCGACGCCGCCGCCAACTACTCTGCTGGGGCAGGCGCAGGGGCTGGCATGGTGCTGGAGGGCAGCCAGGACGCCGCCGTCACGCTGCGGGCGCTGGAAGCCACGGTCGAGGCCCCCAGGTGGGCAGCTGGCTGTGCGGTGGTGGCGGTGGTGGCTGGCGTGGCTGTGCGGTGGTGGGGATTGGTGGTGTGTGTGGTGTGGCAGCTGGGGGCGGTGGGTGAGTGGTGGTGGCGTGTGGGGCCCGTGTGGCGTCTGTGGCGTGGCAGTTGGGTGCGGGATGTGGGCGGCCGGGATCTGCGCTGCGGCCTCTCGCCACCTCCCGCATGTGTGTGTGCAACTCGGCCTGACCGCCTGCCCCCAGCCAGACACCCTGCTCCCAACCTCTCACCGCTGCACCCACCCTCCCACCCACCCACCCACCCACCTGCCCGCAGCCCCGCCTGCACATGGGAGCTGACTCCCGCCGCCGGCCTGGCCCCCACCACCTTCTCCGCCAAGGCCAGCCGCGGCTACCTGGCGCCCGCGAGCACCTGCGTCGGCGGCGCCGCCGCGCCGTTGCGCCTCGACTCACCCTCCTCCCGAGACCGCTGCTGGGCGGACCCTGGGGCCCTCAACCTGGCCCTGTCTGGCGACGACGTCGGCATCAGCCTGGCCTTTGCCGGCACCTGCAACCTGGCCGCGCTGCCCGCGTCGCTGAACCTGCGCCCCGCCGGCGCCGCCGCCGTCACCCTGCGCTCCCTCACCCTGGGACGCCGCACCGCCGACACCGGCCTGCCCTTCCTGCTGCGCTTCAGCGCGCCGGGTGGGGCGCAGGTGACGGAGGTGGTGGTGGAGGAGATGCCTGAGGGGGCTGCCGGGGAGTGGGTGTTGGGCTGCCAGCCGGGGGCTTCACCATCCCGCCGTTGGCACCCGGATATACTCTGGAGCTGCTGGCGGCCCCCGGCAACCCCTACGGCCCCGCCGGCTCCGGCAGCGGCGTGGTGGCGCTCAAGGCGCTGTATGGAGAGGTGGCGCCCGACCCGCCCAGGCGCGCCTGCCGTGCCCTGCTGTGCCCTGCTGTGCTGTGCTGTGCTGTGCTGTGCCCTGCTACGCTATGCTGTGCTGTACCCTGCTGGGCTGGGCTGGGCGCTGCTGCGCGTGGCCAGGCGGCGACCTGGTGACGCCAGCAGGCCCAGCAGGCCCAGCGGCAGCTTGGGGCCTGCGTGCGCTCTCTCTTTTGCCTCGCTCACGCTTCTCACTTCCTCCTCCTCACTTCCTCCTCCCCGCCCTGCCCCCCGTACTGCCCCCTCGTGCTGCCCGCAGCCCCGCCTGCGACTGGGACTTAACTTCCGACTCCCGTACCGCCTCAACAGACGGCATACAGACGGCCCGTGCCACCTGTACCGCCGGCGCGGCGGCAGGGTTGGCACTGAGCGGACCCTTCACGCGCGCCGACGGCTGTAGCTACGCCGCTGCCGGCGGGAATGGCACCACGGGGCAGTACCAGCTGGTACGGGAGTACGCCGGGGTGCACCTGGCCTTTGGCGCCGCCTGCTCGGCCTACTGGTACCCAGGCGGCTACCGCCTGGCTACCACCAACGCCTCCCTCACGCTGCGGTCGGTGACGCTCGGGTGGCGCAGCGAGGGCGCGGCGCTGCCGCTGGCGCTGCGGCTGTCGCCACCGCCGGGCGGCGGCGGCGCCGCCGTGGAGGTGGAGGTGGGCGCGAAGTCGGGGATGCCGGCCGAGGTGCTGGGCGCGTACACCTTCCCGCTGCCAGCGGGCGGCTTCACCGTGCAGCGCGGCGTGGAGGGATACACGATTGAGTTGGTGGGCCCGCAGGCCGGACCCCTGGGCTACGTGGGTCTCAAGGGGCTGTACGGAGAGCTGGCGCAGGCCGGGTGAGCGCCTTGGGCGGTTGCCGGGGCGGGGCTGGTGTGCCGGCGGCGGATGGCGCGTGCTGGGGTGGGGTGCAGGGTCTGGGCTGGGGTCTGGGCTGGGGTGCAGGGTGGCGATGCATGGCCGGCCATGCAGCCTCATCCGGTCCTGCTTCTTCCCGCCCTTGATTGCAGCCCGTCGTAGCCCGCCCGTGCGCCGCCACCACCCTGTCCTGTGCCCCCCTCCATGTGTGCTATTTTATTTCATGCCGTTCTAAGCCGTGTCCCTTGATGCCCTGCTTCTGCACCTCCCTTGCTCCGCATTGCCCTCCCTTGCCTCCGACCAGTAGTGTGGCCTTTCGCTGACGACATGTAGCATCATTGCAACACACAAGAAAGTGAGAATACGGTGGCAGCCACGCTTGAAACCGATGCGCTCAACCTGGCGCAGCCCGCCATTGCCACAGCACAAGGCGCTCTGTGCTGAAGGTGGCAGAGCTTTGATATCTGAATGATATCTGGAGCTGCAGCAATGCGGCCAAGAGCCTCGTGCCGAACTGGCGCCAGGTCATCTGTACTGTTGCACGCAGTACCGCGTCTCCGCTGCAAATAGAGCTCAAGGGCGTGTCTGCCCAGTTGGGCATCCTCCTGCGTCCTCATCTATCATTTGATCGAAGCATGGAGATCGAGATCAAGGGCGAGCACGGCTATGTCTTTGCCACGGTGTTGTGGGACATTCTGCTGCATGTGAGTGGACACAGGGCAAGGCGATGGGAGTGGAGCAGGGGCAGGCGGGCACAGATTGCGGCATAGCTCACCATCGCTCGCCATCGCTGCTCCAGCACGCTCGGATGTAGTGCGATTGTCGATCCGTGGAGAAAGCGGGGCGCTAGCGTGCCGCCGCCCGCCGCCGCCTGACGTCAGCCTTGTGCCGCCGCTGCAGCACTTTTGGATGAGCACGCTGGTTGTGAATGCCCGCAAGAAGTACAACATCAACTACCCCAACCTCTACGCTCCCCCGGGTGAGGCCCTGCAGCGGCAAGCCGAGCTGCACACGGCAGGAGCGATGTGTATGTACACTTCCAGCCCAGCCGGCCCGCCGACCCACCTGCGATGCACGCTTGTCCTCGGCAGCAAAGCCAGTAGCGCCTGGCATCGCCAGTTTTGAGAACCGCCATGCGTCTCCCATCCCATCTGGCCATGCAGGTCACAAGGACCGCCAGGTGTTTGACTGCATCCAGGTGCGCCAGGCAGCCGGCGATTGCCTGCGACGCGCCGCAGGGCGACCATGCGAGAGCGGCGCTGATGCCCTCCCTGGGCCCTGCAGCGCGCATCCCTGCGGCCTCTGCCCGGCTCGGCGCGCCTGCCTGCCAGACTGCCACCCGCGTCCCCGACACCTGCCGCGCGCCCGCCTCCCGCCTGCTGCCTGCAGAGGGCGCACCAGAACTCTTTGGAGAACCAGCCCGCTTTCCTGACCCTGCTGCTGCTGGCGGGCCTCAAGGCAAGCAGGCCGCCGGGCCGCGGCGGTCGACCGGCCCCGCTGTCGCGTCGTGCCGCCCGCGCGCTCCGCCCGCCTGCCGCTGCTGCAGCCTCCGCTCGCCTCGAGAGGGCGATTCCTCCATCTAAACCAAAGATCCATGTCTGTTGCTGCAGTACCCTGTGTCTGCCTCCATCGCCGGCTTTGTGTACCTGCTGGGCCGCATCGTTTATTTCCTGGTAAGAGCCGAGCCGCGCATGCCTGTGTGGGTGATGTCGGAGTGCATTTTGGGGTACGGGCGGTGCGTGTCGAGGGTCGGGGCTCGCTGCTTCTCGCCGGTGGGGCTGCCGGTGTGGACGGGCAGCCTTGCCCGCCGCGCCGCCTCCCGCTGCCTCGCTTGCCCTGCCCCTTATTATTTACCACCCTGGCACGCAAATCATTGCCCCGACACGCATGCATAAAGTACATTCACACATGCATACTTACATTTACGCATGCCTGCCCCTGTGGCCCGCAGAACTACTCGTCTGGCCGCCCCCAGGCGCGCTACCGGGGCGCCTTCATGCACGTCGCCTACATCGCCCTGCTGGCCATGGTGGTGCGCTTCACTATCGAGCTGCTGCTGCCCATGGTCAAGGACATCTGAGGCGGCCTGGAGGGACGAAGAAAGCGCCGGCTCCGCGAGGGCAGCTGACGGGTGTGGCGCCAGAAGGAGCCGGCGCCGGCGGCGGGCGACTGCCAGCGGACGCCTGCCGCCGCCGGGCAGCGAAGCGCCAGGACCCGCCAGGCGTGCCGCCGTGCAGCTGCTGCGGGCGCGCCATCGGCGGCAGCAGCGGGTGGCGGAGGCGAGATCTGATCTGGGCGGCTGGAACCGGCTTCACACTAGCTTTGCAAAAGCGGTTTCGGCGCCAGCGCAAACCATTGTTGTTGCAATTCGTTGAACAAAAGATAGTTGGAAAGAGGAGTATAAACTAAATGTGTAAACGAATTGCAGTGTGCAGTGTGTGTGTATGTGTGTGTGAGAAAACAAGGAGGGGTCCAATTCACTGGGCTGCCGGCCTGCGTATCTGCTGGGGAGGCGGCGGCCGCGGCGGCTTGGGCCGTGGCCGAGGCGGCGGCGGGCGTGGCGGCTTCGGAGGGCGGGGCCACGGTGGTTTGGGGCTGGGCGGCTTTGGGCTGGGCGGCTTTGATATTGGGCTGGGCGGCTGCGGCTTTGGGCGCGGAGGCGGTGGTTTGGGAGGGTTTGGGCGTGGAGGCGGCGGTGTGGGCGGCTTTGGGCTACAGCATGACCAACAACAGCAAAGGGGGGAGTTCCGAGATCGATCCTCAGTGCCACATACAGTGCCACATACATTTGCGGCCCACCCCACATCAGCAGCCACGAGCCCGAGCACACACACGACGCTGCAGCAGGCAGAGCAGCTCACCGCGGCGGCCGCGGAGACGGCGGGCGGCGTGGCGGCAGCGGCGGCCTGCACGCGGCGGGCAGGCAGCACAGGCAGAAGCATGTCAATCGGCGTCGCTGAGCGTGGGTGCAGACGGGCGGTGTGCCACACCCAGCAAGTGGCCTTGGCGGGGCAGATGGCAAACCCCACAGTGCGCGGTGCAAGAATGCAAGGGAGAGCAGCGGGCAGCAGCCCCTCCCCGCACCTCGGCGGCGGCCTCGGGGGCGCCGGCGGCGCCGGCAGCCAGGGCCCCGGCACGCCCACCGTCCGGTATCCCGCGGTGAAGTTGGGTGCGTTGGAGTTAAGGTCAGTCAGTACCACGGTACCGTCCCCCAGGAAGCAGGAGCCGCGGTACGTGATGCCGCTGCGCTGGGCCCACATGGCGCTGCCGGGAGGGAGGAAAGGGGTGAGGGTACGAGGGACGGAGGGGGAGAGAGAGGAGGTGAGCAGGCGGCACGTTGGTGGTGGCTCCCAGCCGGCTGGCTGGCGGCGGCGGTGGCGACTGGTGATAAGAAGGGGTGGGCAGGGCAGGGCAGGGCAGGGCAGGGCAGGGGCAGGGCAGGGGCAGGGGCAGGGGCAAGGGCAGGGGCAGGCGGGGGCGAGCGGGACGGGTATGCCAGCGGCGCAGCAGCAGGGTGGACGACCCACCTGAGGCTAGGGGCAGCCAGCCAGAGGAAGCACCAGCTCGTGGACAGGCAACTGCAGGGCGCACGCAACACGCACAGGCCACTTTGGCCACGTTGCAACGAGCCGAGGGGCGGTGCGCGTGGATGGGAGCGCAGGCCAGGCAGCCAACCACCACTGCAGGCCACACACATTGAAACACACAAAGGTATGGTCAATACACGCATGCCACGCGCTACCACACGCCCCCGCACACACTCACCTGGCCCGACACGCCTCTGCGTCCGTGCCGTGCTGGTCGGTGAGGCGCCACAGGCTCTGCGTGAGGAAGGAGAAGGCGGCTGTGGTGTGCGGCTCCACCATGTCGCCGACTGCAGGCGGCGGCGCAGGCGTGTGGGAGGCACGCGGGTGGGTAGGGGCAGGCGTGGCTGGCAGGCGCCTCGGGCAGAGGGATTTCCGCGCAGCGCTGTGCCTGCAGATGCTGCTCCCTGCTGCACCTCAACCAGGCTCCCCCTGACCGACACACACACACACACACACAATTCAACACAAATGCACACCTGCCAGCCGAGCCGGCCAGCAGCAACGGCAGCCTCGCTCCGTTGCCCACTCACATGCGATGCGGGGCGGCGGGTCAGGGATGCCAAGCAGGGCGGCCACCGCCGCCGCCACATTCAGCCGCCCGCCGGTGCTGACGCGTCCCGCCAGCGCAGCCACAGGGTCGACAGACGACAGCAGCGCCTGCCTGCAGCAGCAGCGGCGGTGCGGCACGCGCAGCACACACAGCAGGGGAGCAGCGCCGGTGGGTGGGTGGTGGCGCCGCAGGCCGACGCGCCAGGCGGTCGGGCAGGCCCGCGGGCAGGCGGGCAGGGAGAAGAGGAGGCAGGAGCCCCGAGCCTGCTGTCGGCGGCTGGCGCCTGCGGGCCCGGCCCCAGCTGTCTCACTTGATTTCCAGGGGCCCGGCGCTGGGCTTGAGCGCCAGCAGCAGGGCGACGGCCCCGGCCACCAGCGGGCACGACATGCTGGTACCGGACAGGTACTTGTAGCTGGATGGGCTGTCGAAGAAGGTGGAAAGCACGGTGCCGGGGGCGGCCAGATGCACGGTGGAGCTGCGGGCCGTGGGGGACGCCGTGGGGCATGGTTGGTGGCGGTACTGGCTTATCCGGCACAGAGAAGGCAGCCAAGGGCTCACCCTCCATACCTGCCATAGGTGCTGTAGCTTGTCAGCGTGTCGTCTGCTTTGGTGGCAGCCACTGCGGGGCAGGCAGGGCAGGCGAGCGGGGCGCAGGCGTGGGCGGCCCCGGAGCCAGCGGGCGGCAGCGGCGAGCAAGGCCAGCCAGCCAGCCGGCCGTCCACGAAGGGCCAGCCAGCCACCCCTGCATCCATCCACCTATCCATCCACCCTCACCTGAGATGATTGTATCAAGCTGGTAGCTGGCCGGGTAGAAGCGGCGGCCCACTGCCACCTCGTCGTTGTTGTTGGCCCCTGCGAGGCGCGCCGCCGCACAGCGCCCGGCGGCGCAGACGGCGGCGTGAAGAGGGCGCCCGGTGCATGCATGCCTGGCGCGGCTGGCGGGAGAAACTTGCGAGGGCAGGCCAGGTGGCGGTCGGGTCCCAACGGCACGGGTCACAGGACGGCACAGCGTGACAGCGTGGCACAGCGTGGCGCAGCGCGGCGCAGCATGGCGCAGCGTGGCGGCAGGGCCCACCGTTGCCTGCCGCGGCCACAAACAGGGCGCCCGCCTGGCCCAGCGCCTGGATGGCCTCATACTCCAGCTGGGAGTAGCCTGGGGCGCCCTCGGGGCCGTCGCTGCCGTATGAGTTGGACACGATGCGAGCGCCCTCCTGCGTTGAGGCGGGGCAGGCGGGCAGGGCCGGCGGGCGGCCAGGTGGGCATGCTTTCCGGGCAGGCACATGGGCAGGCAGGCCTGCTGATGGCATCAGGCAGGGGCCTGGCGGAGCCCCAGGCTGGCGGGCCCGCCACATGCGCACGAGGCACTGCCGGCAGCCAGCGGCTGGGCCGGAGCGGCGCGGCACCTGCTGGCACAGGGCGTAGCAGTCAAGCAGGGAGGCGGTGTAGAAGAGCATGTCAGGCCCCTCCACAGCACACATGTATATGGATACCTGCAGTACAACAATACAGCAGCAGGTGTGAATGGATACCTGCAGTACAACAGTACAGCAGCAGGAAGGGCGGCGACAGGGAGGCGTCGCGAGGCCTCGCAAGGCCAGGCAGCAGGCCATCCAGCTGCGGCTGGGCGGCTCACGTTCCAGGCGACCCCCGCCACCCCCAGCAGGTTGTTGGCCAGGGCGCCGATGATGCCAGAGGTGTGGGTGCCGTGCCCGCTGTGGTCTGCGGCAGGCACAGCAGGGCGAGGCGGCAAGGATGAGAGGCGGGCAGGCAGGCAGGCGGGGTCGCGTGCAGCCCAACCCTTTGCCATCCATCCATCACGGCACGAAACCAATCTTGGGGTGCCTGCCAGCGGGCGTCCAGCAGCCTGCATGGTGCCCGAGCTTGCCTGCCCGCCGATGCCGCACCTGAAAAGTTGAAGTACGCGGGTGTGCCAGGGGCGGGCATGTCCCCCGTCCACCGCCCCTCGGCGCAGGTGGGGCATGCCCTGTTCCACCCCTTGACCAGCCGCCCCTGCTGCAGGTCTTCGTGGTCGCCGCGGGCGCCGGTGTCGATCACACACACGCGCACCTGCACCTCAGCCAAAGACAAAGGGAGCGCCGGTGAGCGCCGGTGCGGGTGAGGCAGGTGGGTGTGGACGCCGTGTGAAACAGATGCAGCGGTGCTGGCGTGGCGCCCTGCGAGCAGCGCAGACGGCTGGCAGCGGCTTCGGGGCCCGCGGCAGCGCAATGCGCCTGGCACGGCGCCCGACCCACCTGGTTGGAGCCGGTGGATGCGTGCCAGGCCACGGGCGCCTGCACCTGGCTGAGGTGCCACAGCGTGTGTCGACCGCTGTAGAAAAAATCGTTGGGCGGGCCTGAGGCAGGCTGGGCGGCTGCCGCCAGGCGGCGAGCGGCGGCGGAGTGGGAGCTGGCAGCGCCATCGCCGCCGCCGCCGCCGCCGCCGCCCATATCGTTGGCAGCGGCTGAGCACATGCCATCGTCGGTGCCGCCGCCGCCGCCGGTGCCCAAGCCGTCCTCCACGTTGCTGCGGCGCCTGATGAAATTGGGCTCTGCGATGTCGATGTCTGCAGAGCGGGGCGGGAGGGATTCTATTCAAAAGGAAGTTAAAAAGGAAGATGCCATAGCTACCGGCTGGGGAGGGAGAACAGGCTCCGTTCAAGGTCAGAGAACGGCGAAAATGCCTACCCGGGTGCTGCTGCAGCTGCGCTATAGTTTCCTCCACGCTGGCACCGCCGTCAGGGATGGAGAACAGCACCACGGCGTCGTCTGGCACGACGTTGCCCGCTGCGGCAGCTGCCACAACGCTGCTGCCGGGTGGAGGCGGCAGCGGCTCGGCGTGATGTCGCCCCACGTAACGCAGAGGCTTCAGGCCGGCAAGGGAGGTGGCCGCGCTTGCTGAAGCTGCTGCTGCCAGCCGAGCCCCTCCTGCCGTCTTCTTGAAACGCACCAGCACGTGGCCCTCGGCATAGGCGGCTGCAGAGGCGGAGCTGCTGCCGCCACCGCTGCCGCTGCCCACCCCTAGCCCCTGGCCGTCTGCTGCCACAAGGGCACCGCACACTGCAATTTCAGCGTGTGCAGAGGCAAGCCAGAGCGTGGAATGGTGGAGCCGGAACGCGGCCCACAGGCAAACACTCGTTTTCCCTTGCTGCAGCGCAACTGAGCTCACCGGCTAGTAGCCAGGCCGTGATTACAAGCGCGACTTTGTCCATTCGTTCAGCTCAGGCTTGCTGCGCAGCTTAAGCGTGGACTCAGTGCAGCCAGAGCAGACAGGCTACCACATTGAGAAGGAAGGGCTGGCATGAAGCTGCGGATCGGGAGAGGGCGGAGGTGCCAGCTCCCACAGCACATCAGCTGTACCGCTGGCGGCGGTGGGCGGCAGAGGCACAACAGAGGTGTGGTGAACCGTCGGACAGAACAGGCACAGACTCCGTGGCTGGAACCCTAGCTGCCAAAACAGCTGTTGGTGGCTTCCGCGCACTGGCCCGGAGCCTGCAGGAGGATGGCAAGCCCATGCCCAGTGGGCGGTCTGCGGATGAGGAGGCGGCGGCTTGCTGGGCGGTTGTCATTGAGCTGCTGGCGTCACACGCCGACGGCTTCTGGTTTCAATGAGGAGTGCGATCTCATCATTGTCGGCTGAGGAGCACCCCTCGCTGGCTTGCCCTGCCTTTTGCCTGCCCTGCCCTCAATGCATGCCGTGTTAACCAGCCGTGAGGCATTAAACGACGGCATCGTGGGGCAATTCTGGAAAAGAGTTGGGAAACGGAACTGGGAAGCAATTGAAGGGCAGTGGGTTCATGGGTAAAATACAAGAACAGCTGCAAAATGAAAAGCATGCCTCACGGGTACCCATACAGGTCAACGTCAACTGTTTGCGATGGCAGGTCCGGATCATATTGCTCAAAGTTGTCGTAGACCAGATAACTGATCATCATAATGGTGCTGCACATACATACCAAACAGGCAGACATCGATGCGGGGGGATTTAGCAGCAGCAGTGGAGCAGGGTGCAGGTGCGGCGGCAGACATGCACATTGGACGCAGGCACCCCAGGGTGTTCCGCATTGCGAGCGCCCAGACGGCAGCACGCTCACTCCTCTCGCTTCAGTTTCTTGTAGACTCCTGTGCAGCGACTGAAAAAGCACTTCGTGCGATTCTTGCTCACATTCCAAACGCGGCGATAATCGCATACTGCGGGCGACGAGGAGGCAAAAGTGGACTTTGAAGGATGCGTGAGGCAGTGGATGCAAGCAGCTTGTGCTGCCGACACATCCCCGCCACTCATAAGTGCCCTGCCGCCCCACCACCCCACTGGTCCCTGACACGTGGTCATGCAGATTCACCGCTGGCCTCCTCAACAAGCATGGCTGCCGCCCACGCACCCTTGGTGCCCGGGGGGCAGACATAGAGCGCAACGTCTGCCGGAGCAATCATCACCAGCATCTGACTCTGGCTGTTAATGTTCCACTCCACCCTGGACAGGCCTGCAGGGCAGGCACAGGCAGGCAGGCGGGGCGGCCAGCGCAGAAGCAGGGTGATGCGACCGCAACAGGAGTTGGGACGAGGATTGGCTGCATGCGGCAGCTGTCGACATGCATTCCAGAACAGGTGGGCTCTTCCCGCAGCCACCTTCACCTTTCAGCGAAAAGCCTGTCTCTCTGTAGTTGAGCGGCGTGAGGCTGGGGTACAGCAGGTAGCCCGGCTGTCCCATCGGCACCTTGCCGGCGTACCGCACTACCTTGGAAGGGTTCACCCCTGGCGGGCAGAGATGCTCTGCGGGCAGGCGAGACGAGGCCAGCCAGCCGGGCGCCAGTGAGGCCTGGCCTCGAACCAGCTCGCCAACAGTGCGGGCAGGTGGGTGGGCAGGCTGAGCAGCAGGCATCATGCAGGCACCGGCGCACCCGTGATCTTCGCGAGGTATTTGAAAGGCGGGTCGGCGGGCTGGCAGTGCCGCCTTGGGTCGTACAGGCAGTCGTCGTCATTGACGCTCAGCCGCCGCACAATGTCTTTGTTCTGCAGGAGAACGGACGGGTGGGCGGGCAGGCGGGCCGACTGGTGCAGTCCGCCAAGCATTCGTGCCCAGCGCGGCGCAGCTCCGTAGCCAGCCAGCGGCGCACCTTGGTCCACATGTCTCGGGAGGAGAGCGTGAAGTGGACATCGGGCGTGTTGTGGAACACGATGGAGCAGGTGTTGTTGGGGGAGCGCACGAGGCAGGAGATGTCCGGGCGCAGGCCGCCGGGGATCTCTGCGCCGTTGGAGTGGTCGGGGTCGGCCCCCGAGGCGGACAGGGTGAAGTAGGCTGTGCTGTAGGCGGCAGGGGAGCTGAGCACGGTGTACTCCCGCGTCTGGCTGCACGCCCTGGGGTTGATTTTGCTGGCCAGCATGTAGGGCCAGTTTATTCCTGCGCCAGCAGCGCGGGGGGGCAGCGGCAGCGCCGCATGCGTGTCAAGCGGATGGGCCTGCAGGTGGCGAGTTGCAGGCTTCCGAAAGCCAAGGCGGATGGCCGGCGTCTGGCGCGGCGCCGGGCAGCCCGCAGCGCTTACCTAGCGTGTAGTTGACTTCCCGGACCTTCTCCCCTCTCGCATTCCAGCTCAGCCAGTTGCAGCTCTGGCGGTCTGCAGCCGGGCACAGCACACACGAGATGCTCATGCTTGGGTGCTTCCCAGCACCTGTGGAGCAGCAGCGGCAGCGGCACCAGCGGCGGTGGGTGCCAGCGCCACTGGTGCACAGCAAGGCAACAGCTTGCCCAGCTTGCCCACCTGCCCCATTATTCCAGGTCTGCGCAATGCCGCGGAGGCACTCGCCCCGGGTGGCCCGCCGCTCGCAAGAGCGGCAGTTGCGCTTGAGCTCCGGCGTGAGCAGCTTGTCGCTGCAGGTCTGGGGCAGCAGCCCCTCTATCAATTCAATGTTGGCATTGGGGACGTAGGGGATGCTGACAAAGCCACTCCACCTGCAGGGTGAATGAAAAGATTCCAGGCAGGTGGTGCGAAAAGCCGGTGAGGGGGGGCGGGCACAGCGGGACAACATGGTGTGAGGCGCCCGCGGGCAGCGTCTTCCGCTGCGCGGATGTGTCACACGGCGGTTGCAACCAAGCCAGCTACCCCCACGGAGGCCGCAACGTGGCTGCAGGTGTCCGGATATGGGGAGCTGGAGCAGGCCTCGCAGCCCCCAGCCAGCCAGCCCGCTTGCGCCTCACGTGCAGTACGGCTTGCCATCTGCAGCGCTGGCCAGCGCGGGCACAGCGCCGCTTGCCGCCACGACAACAAAGAGCAGCGCCACAAGCTCTGTGCGCCCGGAGGGCGTCATTCCATGGCACGATGGCGCAGCGAGCGGTGAACAAAGAATGATCAGGGAGAAGCGGCCCCAGCGACGTTCGTGCAGTGCGAGTGTGGCGCATGATGCGTCACAAGCGCGCGCTCATTCTATACGGTTCAATGACTCTGTGCTCCGAGATCAAAGCGGTTTGTCGCCCACCGTGCATTTGCAAGCTGGAGGCTGTGCCACCCTGCCGCCGCTCCCCTCATGTAGCAGCTCAACCACCTGGCACCCCCTATGAATGGTCAAATGCTCAACAGTTCCACTGCTGCACATAAAAGACGGTGGTATATGCGCTTCTGCCGCTGCGATTGGCTGAAAACTTAGCAGATTCTGCAGGTGTACGGGTCGCCGCTCGTTGCCGCCTGGTGCATTTTCCAGGCCATGCAGCAATCCTTCCAGGCCTCCTTGTGGAAGTGCGAGGCTAACCCAGAGTTATCGCGGGCCTGGGTGTGCTCCAGGCTTGCAGACTCAACTGGGGGGCTCACTGCTACGTCGGCGTCGGCGCCCTTCCCATCCGCTGCTGGGTGCGCTGCCGCTGACAGGAGGCGCCACATGAAGTCGGGCGCGGCCTGCCGCAGCAGACCCATTGCTCCTCCTTCCAGCCGCTTTTTACGGCAATTGGAGCTGCGCAGCCTGGTGTGAGTGGCTTTGGCTCCGAGTTTGGTGGTGCCACCGGCCTCCACACCCCCTTGGAACCTGGCAAACACGCGCTGTCGAGCCTACAGGCCATTTCCAGTCACCTGACACGCCTGTGGCGAGCCCGTGTGGCGACACACAATATGCAGCAGCGCCCGCCAGTAGGAGGACTCTGCCACCAGCAGGGCCTATTGGCGCCCGCCCCCGCACGCCATTTCGCTGGTGCAGCCGCGACGCCAGCCGCGGCGCCCCGCCCACTGGGCCGCAGCGGCGTGGCCGCCGCCGCCGCCACCACCATGCGCCCGCTGGCCAACCTCCCCTCTCCTGGCGGCTTTGCCAGCCTGCGCGACCTTAGCATCGACATGGACCAGGACATGAGCGACCTGGAGCTGCGCGACGTCAAGGTGAGGCGGCAGGCCCTGCCGGTGGCGTAGCCGCCTGTCGCGCCAAGCGGGCTGCATGTGCGGAAGAAGCCTTGTTTGGCAGGCTTTTGCCACCCAGCTGAGGCGTCGCATCCAAGCATCCTGCCGGTGCTGCCCAGCCACCTCCCTGGCTGCCTGGCAAGCATTCCGCTGAGGCATGGCCAACTCACTCGGCTGCCCAGGAGCTCAACCTGCTAAAAACAGTTCTGTGCCCGCCTGCCTGCCTGGCCTCCCTCGCTGCAGGAGGTGTCATATGTGAGCAGGCGGCGGCTGGATGCCGACGATTTTGATCCGGATGAGGTGGACGAGGATGGCCTGCCGCTGGTGGGTTGCCCAGGGCGAGCGGCTGCTGGTGTTCGTTTGGGTGATCGCTTGGTGTTGTTAGTGGGAAGGGTGCGCGATCGGCCGGGGTGGATGCCTTGGCTGCCAGCCGGCGCTGCGGCGCAAAACTGGGGAGCTTCAAGCCCCTGCTGCACCTGTACCGCGTCGGTATCGTCACCTGTATCGCCACCGGTACCGCAGGTGTACAACGAGGAGAGCATCGCCGCCTACTGGAGCAACAGGCCTGGCGAGCTGACCTCCCGTTGGACCAAGTTTGCAGGCATCTCGGGTGGGCTGCTGGCGTGCCAGCGCCGCGTGCCGCCCTTGCACCGTCGGCGACGCCTGCAGCTGGCGGGGGACGGGCGGGGCCCAGGGCTCTGCCGCTCGCCGGCGGCCGGGCTGGCGTCGGAAGCCTGCCACGCCAGGCCTGCCTGGTGCCAGGATATGAGGAGCATTCTGATATCAGGAGCATTCTCCTTGACACCTCTCTGGCACGCTTATCATGTCACACCCGTCTCCGACCTGCCTGCAGTGCCCTGGCTGACCAAGCTGGCCAACGGGTTCATTCAGGGCCGGCTGCAGGACTCCACCACTCAGGTGGGCAGGCGGCGGCGGCGGCGGCTGCCGCGGGAGCCTGCAAGCCCTGGGCTCTGAGGCTGCGCTTGCAGCATGCCCGCATCCTCAGGGCTGACCGCGGGGGATGGTGCAGGCGCTGAGTCAGCGCCCCTGGCCTCGCTGGCAGCCGCCAAAGGAGCGGCCAGGCGCGCCGCCCTGGCGGCCGGCTGCCGCGGGCCGACAAAACCGACGCTGATCCTCGCGCCTGCACTGCCTGCCGCCTTGCGCGCCCGCAGTCTGCGCTGGCGCGGGATGCTGTGGACAACCTGGAGCGGCTGGGCCCCACCTTCATCAAGCTGGGGCAGATCATGAGCATTCGGTGAGCGGGGGAGAGGCGCGGGCGGCGCGGCGACGCGAGTGTGGGTAGGGACGGGCGGGGCTGTGTGCGCTCCAGGCGAGGCGGCAGCGCAGGCGATGGCATTCCTCATGCACGCCTGTGCCATACCCTATACGCCTCCTGTGGAGGCGCATGCCTCCCTTTCGAGCGGGCAGCCGGTGTGCAGACATCTGTAGGGGGAGGGCAGGCCGCCGCCTGGGCCACCTGGGCCTGCCTCCTCGCCCAACCTGCCCCGCCCCTGCTCCCTCGCAGGCCCGATGTGCTGCCGCCACCAGTGATGGGCGAGCTTGCCAAGCTGCAGGTGGGGGGCAGCAGGCGGTGTGTGGGTGGGGGAGGCTGGCTGAGGAGCGGCCCGCAGCTCGCCCATGCGCACTTGCTACCGTGCCTGCGCTCTATCTCGCCACACAGCGCCCTCCAACCTCCAACCGCACGCCCACCCCTCCTCTCGCACCCACCCCGCAGGACAAGATCGAGCCCTTCTCCACGGTGGAGGCGAGGGCGGTGGTGGAGCGGGAGCTGGGGGCGCCCATCCCCGAGCTGTTCAGCGAGTTCAGTGCGGAGCCGATTGCGGCTGCCAGCCTGGCGCAGGTGCGGGGCGGCGGCGGCGGCTGCTGGCGCGGGGCGGGGGCGGTCTTTGGTGGTTGCGGTGGAAAGAAGGAGGGAGGGAGGGAGGGAAGAGAGGT
>NW_005435053.1:191274-192383 GCF_000147415.1 Chlorella variabilis
CCCGCCCTCATCGACGACTTTGTGGCGCTCGGCTTCCTGCCGGCAGACTGCGACAGGGGTGAGGCCTTTCTGGGCGGGTGGCGGCGGGCGGCAGGCGGGGGGCGCGAGTTGCCTGCGGGGGAGGGCGGGTGTGTGGCCTGAGCCTGTGTGTGTGTGTGTGTGTGTGTGTGTGTGTTCTTCGCGCAATTCCCTGCGTTCCCGCGCCTCCGCAAGAAACCCCAGCTCGCCCGGACCCCAGACTGGGGCCCACGCTTCAGCAGAGCATCCTCACCCCACCACGCCCGTCCCACACCACCCCACACCACCCCACACAGAGTGACGTGGCGCCCGCCCTGCGCCCGCCCCCTGCCTCCAGGCCTGGTGATCCCGGTGATGGATCGCATCCTGGGCCCCTACCTGCGCGGCGGCGGCGCCAAGGCCTTCAAGTCAAACTTCCAAGCCCTGTCCACAGACCTGCTGGTGAGGCGGAGGTGGGGGAGGGAGGCTTGCTGGTGTGTGTGGGGGTGGGGGGGAGGGCAGGGTGCCGGGTGTGGCCGCTGCAGGTGTGGCCGCTGCGGGTGGTGCGGTGGCGATGGGTGGTGGGGTGGTGGCGGGTGGTGGGTGGGGTTGGGAGGAGGCTGCGTGGGTGGGGGGTGGAGGGCGCCGTGCAGCAGTGAGGCAGCGCATGTATGGATGGCAATGGCGACCGCCGCGTGGCCCTGCCGCGCGCCAGCCTCCTCCCGCACGTGTCTGTGCCGACGAATGGGCGCCACACACACACACAACGCATATGCGCGCCAGCACTGCCAACCAGCCACCTCAGTCCGCCTGCCCCCTTTCCCCTGTCCCCCGCCCCCCGCAGGCGGCCACCCTGGAAATCCCCTTCTCCGTGCCGCCCTACATGTCGCTGCTGGCGCGGTCGGTGGCCACCCTGGAGGGCATCGCTCTGGTGGGAGACCCAGACTACCAGATGGTCACGCAGGTGTGTGTGTGTGGGGGGCATTTGGGGGGGGACAGACGTGTGGGGGGGGGGGGGGGCGCGGGGGGGGGGCGCGGGGCGCGCGATATTGATATATATATGTGCGCCGTCTCAGTGGCGGGGGGCGCCCTGGGGGAGCGAGCGAGTATTT
>NW_005435053.1:192775-198477 GCF_000147415.1 Chlorella variabilis
ACACGGGGGTGGGGGTGGGAATCCACTGGCGGGCTGCTGCTGGTCTGGGGGGGTAGGCCTGGGGGTGCGAGCTGTGTGGGGTGAGGGGCGGGCAGCAGGCCAGCAGGCGCTGCAGCACGCCGCTCGGCCCCTTTGAATCAGGGAGAGGCGGCGCTCGGGGCTCGATGTCGCAAGCCTGTCGCGTGCCTGTTGCCTGCCCCGTGGCTTCTCCCACCGGGCCCCCGCCCCCTGCTTTCCTGCTTGCGCAGGCGGCGTGCGCACCACGCGGCTGTCTGCCCTCATGAACGCCGCGCTGGGGTACGTGGCGGAGGAGACGAGCGGCTTCATCGACTTTGATGCGGTGCCGGCGGAGGGCGCCAGCCTGCAGGTGCGGCTCGGCTGCTGAGGAGGGGGCGGCGCCGGCGGCGGCGGCGGCGGCGGCGGTGGGGAGAGGGCTGGGAGGCTCGCGGTTGGCGGGGGGGGCTGTGGGCAAGGTGGAAGTCGGTCCCCTCACGAGTCACCGCCTGTCGTATGCACCGCCCCAGCACCTGGGAAGCCACCTCGCCTTGCTCAAAGCGCGTTTCGCGACCACACACAGCGCCAGGCATCGCCCCCCCCCCCCACCACCAACACAAAATCCCCCGCCCCAAACACGGAAACCTGCTCACGCGCCACCGCCGCCCTCGCGCCGCCTGCAGGAGCTGCTGGCGTTCCTGCTGGGCCCCCAGGCCCGAGACCTGCGCCCCGCTGCTGGCCGCGGAGCTGACTAACGCGGCAGACCTGTTTTTGCGGGACCGCGTTCGCCGCGCGGCGGCCTCCGCGGCCGCCGCCCTGGCCCGCCCGCGCCTGCCGATGCCGCCCGGCCTGGGCGCGCTGGCGCCCGCCCTGCCCGCGCTGCCGCTGCCGGCGGGCTTCTCGCCGCCGGTGCCGGTGCCGGGGCGGGGGCTGGTGCCAGCTCAGCAGCTGGTCGACGAGCTGGCGCCGCCGCTGAGCCAGGCGGAGGAGGTGTACCTGCAGGTGGGCGGTACAGGCAGTACAGGGGTACATGCTTCCAGCGCTGCTTGTCTCTGGGGCTGTCCCTTGGCACCCTGCTGCCGTGGCTGGCCAGGCTCCTGCCAGGTGCAGGGATGGCAGTCTGGGGCCGCCCACGGGCCTGCCGCAATCCAACCGCTGAGCTGGCACCAGTTCCGCCGTAGCATTGATTGATGGGGCAGGACGTCGAACTCGATCAAGAGCTGACTCTTGATCGAATCGATCGAATCGATCAAGCCAACTCTTGATCGAGTTTGACATGCAACGGCCCATCAATCAACGCTATGGCGGGGGCTGATGCCGGCTCAGCGGTTGGATTGCGGCTGGCATTCTGCCCCCTTCTTGTGCCTGACCTGCCCTCTGCGCGCATGTGCCTCGCACCCCACCCCTGCAGACCATAGTGGAGCTGGTGGCGGGCCTGCTGGGTGTGCAGCCAGGAGAGCTGGAGGCGCCCGACGCCCGCCTGCTGCAGCAGCTGCTGCTGTCGCCCAACGAGCAGGTGCGGGAGCTGCAGGCGGCGCTGGCCATCCTGACCAGCGGCGGCGATGGCGGCGATGGCGGCGGCGACCCGGCGGTGGCGCGGGAGATGACGGCACAGGTGGGCGGCGCCCTGCTGCGGACGAGCGTTCCCGCTGCTCGGCGCTGGAATCCAGCCTGCCTGCTTGGCCACCCGTGCTTGCCGCATTTGGGAATGCCGCGCCCAGCCGGCCGTCGCTCCTGTCCTCCGATGCCCCGCGGAGCTGATCCTCCCCCCCTCCACCGCCCCTCTCCTCCTGTGCCGCAGGTGGTTGACTCCTTGATGGCACGCGCCGCGGGGCGGCTGGGGGTGCAGGCAGACACGCTCTTCCCCATGCGCGCCTCGCTGCTGAGCCTGCTGCAGCGCCCGCAGTGAGGCGGGCGAGCACGACAGGCGGGTGGCGGCTGCGTCAGTTGCCTTGTACTTTTTCATTTCATTTGCGGCTGGGGGATGCCTTCTTTTCTTCCCCCCACCACGCCCTCTTCTAGGCGTGCTGCCTCATTTGGTCCCTCCTTAATCGATGCCGCTGCCTTTGATTGCTCACGATGGGGCGGCGCCCTCGGTGCGGCACCAGCGCAGGTGCCCCTTGTGCCCCCCTCCTCCTTTAATTTTGCTCACCATTTCGTTGTTATTCAATCACACGCACTTTAATGCACCAGTACCATCAACAGATGAAGCCATGTAAGGAACATTCACAGCGCAAGAGGAGCTGGCACCGCCCCCGAGAGATGCCTCTGCTGGGGAGATCAGCAGGCACTGCTTGATAGCTAGAGATGCAGAGCGACAGAGGTCCAGCTGCTGAATGCCTTGGGCGCCCCAGACTGCGTAACACAGCAGAGGGCAGCTGGCCGTGATTGGCAGTCAACGCTAGGCGCCTCGGCGCCTTGCTGACGAGGCGGGCTTCACAATTGGACCCCAGCCGGCAAGGGGCGTTGCCCTCATTCGCTACCTGCAAAAAATGGTGATCCTGCACACGAGCGCCACGCCCGCAGGCGGGCTGCCAGCTTCAGCAGCTGCGCCAGGCGGTGATGCCCTGGTCGGTGCCTCCCTGTTCGTTTCCAGCCTCGAGCAGTCGATCGCATTCCTCCACGGCGCCTTCGGGTTTCAGCTGGTGGCCAGCCTGGAGCAGGAGGCGTGGCCGCGGGCGGTGCTGGCGACAGGTACCTGAAGCCGCCAGTGCCGCCGCTTGCGAGCATTCGCCCACCTGACTGCCGCCGCTGCCCCTGCAAGCTGCAGACCTGTCCCCAGGAAGCTTCCGGCTTGAGCTGCTGGCCCCGCCTGCAGCCTCGACCAGCGGCAGCAGCGGCCTTGCCCTGGGTAGCCTTGCTCCCGGCAGCGCCAGCATGGCGGAAGGCGCAGAAGTGGCTGGAGCAGCAAGAGGGCTGGGGCACTTCACGCTGGCGGTGCCAGACGCCTCGGCAGCAGTGGCCTTGCTAAAGAGCAGCGGCTACGGCAGCCTTGTGCTGGACGAATGCTCGGCGGTCATCCCTGTTCGGGCGCACGGCCAATCCCACACGGTGGGCCGGCAGGCGGTTGGCCACATGGTGGCTCTCTGTGCAGCCAAGCGCACCAAGCAGCTTGATACCACTGGTGGCACACCTGTGCGGCCGCAGGAGCGCGCCTCTCCCTGCCCCCCCTGCTGCAATGAAGGGAGGCTGGCAGCCACAGTGGGGCCCACCATCACAGGCACCCCCGCTGTGCCTGCGTGCCTGCGCCGCGCCCGCTCTTGCCGTCACCGCAGGACCGCACGGCTCGAGTGCGCGACATCGATGGCCACACGTGGCAGCTGATCGAGCTGAGCTCCGGCAAGGTGCAGCGTGCAGGCAGCGGCCCGCTGGATTTCTCAGTCCTGCAGAGTGCGTGAGAGCGGCAAGGGCGCCTCCCCGCTACCCACGGCTGTGGCACGCCCCCTGCCTGCCCCGCAGGTGCGCGAGCGGCTGTGCAGCATCATGATCCACGTATCAGACCTGAACGCCTCGCTGCCGTGGTACACAGGTGGGCAGATGGGTGGATGGGTGGCCGCCGCCATTGGCGACGACCTGGTGGCATCGGCAGCGGTGTGTTGTGGCGGGCGCCTGGCTGTTGGAGGCCTGCGGGACCATGGAGGCCTGTGGGACCATCCAGCCAGCCAGGGCGTGGTGCGGGAGAGCTCCCATGAGGCAGGCAGGCGCACTGATAGGTCGCCAGCTTGCTTGCCTGGGGCGCAGGCGTGCTGGGCATGCTGGTGCACCAGCGGTACGAGAGCCGGGAGACGGGTAGGCACCTGCCCGCCAGGCTGGCGCCTTACATGCACCAACCTCAAATCCGGGGGTTTTGCTGCCCCGGCACCCAGCTGAGGCCATTCCCCGCACTACCACCACCACCAACCCCCGCTCCTTCCTAGCGCAGGCTACCTGTCGGCGCTGGTTGGATACGGGGCTGAGCTGGAGTGCACGCTGCTGGAGCTGCGCCAGCAGTGGCAGCCGCAGGTGCCCGCCCACGCCCCCCCACAGCAGCCGCCGCAGCAGGCGGCGGCAGACGCCGCGGGGGTGCTCGCCAGCCTTGCGCGGCAGGCGCCGCCGCCGCCGCAGCGCCTGTGCCGCCTCCTGGTGCGGACCCGCAGCCTGGGGGCGGCGGCCGAGAGGCTGCAGGTGGGCCTGCCGGCAGGCGGCACAGCTGGTGCAGCTGTCCTGCTGCTGGCCAGCTGCCAGCTGCCACGCCTCCTCCAGCTCTCACCTCACCTCCCGCTGTGGCAGCCCTTGGCATGCCCGGCCAGCCCCTGTGGCCAACGCGACGCCCCTCCCACCCCCTCCAAACCGACGGTTTCCCGCTCGCAGGCGCTGGGCCAGCCCTTTGAGCGGCTGCAGCTGGCCGGCGCCGAGGACCCGACGGTTGCGGCAGAGGCGCTGGCGGTCGCCGACGCCGACGGCTGGCGGTTCTGCTTCGTGGGGGGCGGGGCCCAGCAGGGCGGCGGGGATGATGCGGCGGTTGGTATGGAGGAGTGAGGCAGCCACAGCTGCTGAGGGGGGTGGGCAGCAGCAGGTATAGCAGCCGCATAACTTGGGAGGCAATCGGGGGGGTGGGGTGCGGGTCAGGCAGCCGCTCATGTCGGCAGCGCAATTCCCTCCAGACACTCTTTCAGGACTGTCTCCTGCCAGCCTGTTCTGCAAAGAGTATCACAATCAGTGTCAAAACCCGATTACGTTGTGCACATAGGCTGGTGAGCAGGCAAGGGAAGCAGGGAAAGCGGTACGAGACAAGAGAGGGGCAGCGCTGGCAGGCAGACTAGACGTGACGAACCAAAACAATCCCAGCAGGCACAAGCAGCTCGGCGCTGCTCTGGCCTGCAGCCCACAATAGAAGCAGAACACAGGACGAAATAAAGAGCGGCGTCGCAGCAGCAGCAGCTGTGCCGAGGCATCTCGAGCCCGAGAGCCAGGCGGCGCCGCGCTTTCTACTTCTGCTGGCGCAGCATGCAGCGCACGTGCTGCACCAGCAGCGCGCGCTTGCCGTCGGCGCTCCAGCCCATGACCTGCAAGGGAGGCAGGGAGGGGCGGGCAGGCAGGGCTCGGCCAGGCGCGGCGCAGCGACGCCTCATGCCCTGCTGCGCGGCGCCTCGTGCCCTGCCGCGCGGCCCCCGGCTGCGCCCTGTGCCCGGTGGCATGGCGGCATACCTTGCGGTAGATGTGGGCACGCATGTCCCGCAGCAGTGTGAACTCTGCCATGTAGGCGACCACCTGGCGGGCGGGGAGGAAAGGACGGGGCGCGCAGGCGCGCAGGGGGGACGCATGATGTGCTCGTCAGCAGGTGCGAGAGTAGGGGGGCGGGCGGCCCACCGGCGAGGCGCCCAGCCGCGGCAGGCGCCGCGGCCGCGCCCCGGGTGAGGGCGAGGGCAGGCGGGTGGGCTGCTGGCAGGAGCGACGCCCCGGGGGGAATCCCCACTGCAGCGGCGCCACACGGCCGGCACCACCACCACCAGCACCACCACCACCACCACCACAGCACCACCGCCTCACCTGCTCCTCGCTCAGTTCCGGCAGCCTGCTGACCGCCTCCTCCACCTCCGCACACATCGCCTCCTGCACCGCCACCTGCGGCCGCTCGTAGCCTGAGTATGCGGCTGCAGCAGGCGCGGGCCGGCAGGGCGCGGAGCGGTGAGCGTGATGCGCGTGGCGGTGGTGGTGGTGGTGGTGGC
>NW_005435053.1:198620-205654 GCF_000147415.1 Chlorella variabilis
CGGGCAGGCACTCGCGCCAGCCGGGCGCCCCGCCCTCTGCTGCGCACCGGCGGCGGCTGGCGCACCGCGCTCACCATGCAGCAGCTCCTCTTGCGTCATCCCCCGCACCAGCTGGCGCAACGCCTCAGCAGACACAGCACCCTCCGCCGCCTGCAGAGCAGCATCCACCGGCCGCGCCGCCGCCTGCCGCGCCTGCCGCGCCTGCTGCTGCTGCTGCTGCTGCTGCTGCTGCTGCTGCTGCTGCTGCTGCTGCTGCCGCAGCGGCGGCGGCGGCGGCAGCGCGGGCGGCGGAGGCGCCGCCGCTGCCGCCGGCGCCGCCAGCCTGCCGCGGGTGGTGGGGCTGCCGGCAACCGCCGCGGCTGCGGCCGCCGCCGCCAGCCTGCCGCGGGTTGTGGGGCTGGTGGGGCTGGCGGGAGGCGGCGCCGCGGCGGGCGCGCGGCGTGCGGGCGCCGAAGCAGGCCTAGGCGCGGGCGCGGCGGCGGCAGCCGCCGCGGCCGCGGAGCCGCCGCCGCCGCGCTGCGCCGCGTCCACGACCGCCTGCAGGCTGCCTGCCTCTCTCAGCGCCGCCACATGGCTGGCCACGTCGACCATGCTGAGCGCGCTGAGGGCGGGCAGCAGGGGGCGGTAGGGAGCCAGCGGGAAGTTGAGCGTGGCGGAGGAGGGGTCCTTGCCGTACTGCAGCGGTACAGGCGGTACAGGCACGGCAGGGGGACGCCTCAGCCAAGGCAGCAGCTCAGGAAGAAAGCAGAGCGGCAGGGGGCGCAGGGCGAGGCGGGAGCTGCGCCGCTTCTGGGCTGCAGGCGAGGCAGGAGGGTCGGGCCTGCAGGCCCCTCCACCACCCCCCTTTCACGCCCTGCCCTCCCCTCCCCCTGCCACCCAGCCCCGCTCCCCGCACACACGCACGCCCTGCCAACCCACCAGGTGGCAGCGCCAGAGGATGAGCAGGTCTGCGGCGGCGGCCGCCAGGTCCAGCGTGCCACACTGGCTGACACTCAGCGTCTGGGAGCCGCGCATGCTGTTCCATAGGCGCTGCCGGCCGGGCGCCACCTGCGGCCGGTGGGGCGGAACGCGCGTGCGTGCATGGGTGTGACGCGTGTGTGTGTGTGTGTGTGTGCGCGAGCGCGTGGTGTGAAGAAGTGAGGGCCCTGGCGAGCAGCCCCAAGGGCAGCCAGCGGGGCAGCCAGCGCGGCGCGAAACAGGTGTCAGGCGTGCAGCAGGCGCCGCGGCGCCACGGCTGCTGCGGCGGCGCCACGGCTGCTGCTGCGGCGCCAGGGCAGCGCCGGGCGGCACCCACCTGCTTCTGCGCCAGGGTGAGCTGCGCCGTCCAGGGCCCGTTGCCATACACCCCCTGCCGCCCGCTCTTACTCTTCTTGCCGGTCGGCTTGGCGCGGCCGCCCCTGCCGCGAGGCGGGGCGGGGCTGCCGGCGCCGCCACCGCTGTCTGCAGCAGCAGCGGCGCCGCCAGACGGCCCCGCCTCCTCCTCACCCGGCGCCGCCGCTGCGGGCTGCGCCGCCGCTGCGACAGGCTGCGCCGCCGCCGCCGCGGCGGCGCCGCCGCCGGTGGCCACCTCGGCCAGCCCTCCCTGGTCCCTCAGCGCCTTCAGCTGGCCCTTGAGCTCGCTGTCGGTCTTGCAGCCGCGCAGCATGGGCAGCAGCGCGGCGTAGCGGGGCCACGAGAAGTTGAGGCGCTGCCCGGTATCGTCGCCGCCATCCAGCTGGGCGGGGTCGGCGCCGTACTGCAGCAGTACAGGCACGGCGGTACAGCAGGTGAAGCCGCTGCGTAGCGGGGCGAGCGTGACGCGCGGCCCGCACGGCATGGCAGGGGGCATGCAGCGCAGGCGGTGGTGCATGCGTGTCTTGAGGTGTGGGAGCGGGGCGGCGCTCGCAGCGGGCACGGCAGCGCCTCTGCCCGGGGAGGAAAGCGGCGGGAGGAAAGCGTCCGCACCTGCATGGCCCGCCACATGGCGGCCAGGTCCCAGCACACAGCCGCCTCGGCGGCAGTACCGCACGGCGTAAACCGCACGGTTCTGGTGGTCCTGCGGCGGCGGAGGTGGTGGTGGTGGGGTGGGGGGCGCATGCGAGAGCATGGCTGGGCGGTGGCGGCAGGACGGAGAATGGCTCGCTCGCCCGGCTGCGGTGCTCGGCTGTGGGGAAGCCGCCGGGGCCCGGGCAGCCAGCCAACCCCAGCTTGGGGCTGGCAGCGCAGCTCGCTGGCGGGCCGCTGGAAGAGCGCAGGCGGCCCGGGGGCAGGCACAGCGCCACGCAGCAGGGCAGGGGCAGGCACACGCGGCGGCAGCAGGTGGCTCACTTGGCGGTGGGCGAGGGCTTGCCCCCCGCCCCGATCTTGTACGTGATCTGAGCCGCCATCTTGCCCGAAATGCCTGCAGGCCAAGGGGCGGCCATGCGGGGTCGGCGGGCAGAGGCCAGGGGCAGCCGCGGGCAGGCCAGGAGCTCCAGCAGCGGCAGCAGGCAGCAGCAAGCCATCGCGCAAGAAGGGAGCAGCAGGCTGGCCGGGGCACCGCAGCGACCAGGAAAAACAAGAAGAAAGGCTCACGAGTGATGCCGTGGAAGGGATGGTTGGCGGGGGTGAAGGCCAGCACGTCCTGCGACTCCCAAGGCCGCTCCCCCGCCGCCAGCCCCGCCCCGCCCTCCCTGCGCCGCTTGGCGCCGCCGCGGCGCCGGCCCCCGCCGGCAGCCCGGGGAGCGCCGTTGGGCGCGCTGGCCCGCGCTGCAGCTGCGCCGCCGCCGCTCTCCTCCTCCTCCTCCTCCTCCTCGCTCTCCTCCTCTTCTGCATCAGCCATCTCGGCATCGCCCGCCGCCCCGCCCTGCCCGCCGCCGCCAGCAGCCCTCTCGCTGCCCTTCTCCTCCTCCTCCTCACTCTCCTCCTCCTCGCCGTCGGCCAGCTGGCGCTTGCGCGCTTTGCGTGGCGAGCCGCTGGCCTGCGAATCGTCGTGGGGCCGCTCTGCAGCACACCAGCCAGCAGACGCTTGCCCCCAGCCAGCCAGCCCTAGCCATAGGCTGATACAATGCTGATGCGCTGATGCGGCATGCCATCCCACATGCCTGCCCCGAGCGAGCACCACCAGGGCCGACCCTCCCCCACCCCCTGCAACACCCTGCGCAGACTGGCGGCCAGCCAAAGCAGCAGGTGCAGGCTCAAGCACCACGCACCGTTCAGGCCGTTTGCCGGTGGCGACCCCTCCCGCTGCTGCTGCGGCGGCTGCTGCTGGCCCTGCGCTGCTGGCAGCGACGCGCCGTTGAACTTGGGAGGGGGAGCGGGGGCCCGCCGCCCAGACGCCACCACGCCATCCTCCGCTGCTGCTGCCGCCGCGGCTGCCGCCGCGGCGTTAGCGGCGCCCGCCTGGTGGAAAGCCAGGCGTGCTGCCGAGGGCGCTGCAGGCAGGAACGCGGGCAGGCAGGCAGGCAGGCAGGCACATGCATGAGCAGCATTCCAGCCACCGCAGAGACCCACAGCCAGCCGAGGCGGCCAGGAGGCACAGACAGCCAGGCAGGAGGAGGATGCAGCCCGGCACTGAGCTGCCCCGCTGGCTCGCCTTGGCTGACGGCGCGGCGGCCGATGCTGCGCCCCAGCGCGCCGCCGCCCGCGGGCGCCAGCAGGCCCACGCCGCCGCGCGGCGCGCCGGAGCTGGTGACTCCCGCCGCCGCCGGCTCGGCGCGCTGGTGCGGCTGCTGGGACAGCGCCTCCTGGTACAGAGTGCCGGTGGTCAGCCCGGGCCCCGCATTGGCCCAGCTGGTGGCCTGGCTGTCATCAGGGCCTGCACCCGCGGCGGCAGGGGGGGCCGGGGCGCGCTGGGCGGCGCAGAGAGCGGGCTGACCCAGCGCAGAGACCGGGCCCAAGCACAGCGCACGCCCCGCCGCGCCCCATGGCGGGTGGGAGCAGCAGCAGGCACCGGCACATCCGCAGGCGCCGAACCGACGCGGCGAGAGAGGCAGCAGAGGGTGGGGTGTGGGGTGCCGCGGGGCGTCGGCGGCGTCGGCGCCGGCGGTGGGGCTGGGCGCGCCGCGGGCGTGGCGCCCTGCCCGCTGCCCGCTCACCTACAGGCACCAGCGGGTTCACGGCGCAGATCTGCAGGTCCTTCACCACCTGGCGGAAGGAGACGGAGCGGATCTCGCCCGCGGTGTCGTTGTCCACGCCGTACCTGCGGTACAGGCGGTACATGCGACGAGCGGTACGCAGCATGACGTGCCGCGCGGGCGGGTACCAGGGCTGCGGTGCAGGGCTCGGCAGCACGGAAGGCCGCGCCGCGGGCGAGAGTGGGGCCCGACCGCTGCTGCAGGGCAGCTGCATGTAGGGGAGCGCCAGCAGCGCTGCCGCCGCCCCGCTGCCTCGGGTGCCTCCAACTGCCACCCACCTCTCAAGATCAAAGTGCAGGTTCAGGGCAAACAGGTTGCGGCGGGAATCCACGGCCTCCTTGACTGCACGCGGGAGGAGGGTCGAGATAAGGTTGCGCAGGCAGACGAAGCTGGGGCCGGCACAGCTGATGCGGGCTGGCACTGCTGGCACTGCTGGCACGCTGGCAGCACGTCCATGCCCGCGGCCTGGCCAGCAGGCAGCATGTGCCGCGTGCGCACTTGTGAGCACGTCGCACACGCGGTGGGCCTCGTCCAGCGATCCAAACAGCCCCAGCACATGCTCTGACCCCTGATGCGGGAACAGCACCTGCGGGCAGCAAGCCAGGGCAGGCAGCAGACCAGGAGGTCGCGCGGCGGGGGTAGCAGCTGGGAAGGAGGGCAGCGGCGCCGCCTGCCTGGGCTGATGCCTTGCAGTGTGGCCAGCGGGTTGCGGCAGGACGCGCGGCAGGCGCCACCCTCGCCGACACAGTGGCGGCTGGACTGGGCATCGGGCGTGCCGGCAAGATGGTGTGCAGTGGACGCACCTTGTACAGGGTTGCACCTTGAATGCTGTTGTCCACCTCTATCCTGCCCACCGGCTCGTCGCCGTCTGCAGGGGCCGAGCCCCTGGGCTCTTCGCCTGCGGCGACCATGCCTGACCGAGCGCTGGCGCCGGCTCTAGGGGGCGTTCCTGGCAGCAGGGTGGCCGGCCTGCAGCGGAGGCAGGAAGGCGGAGGGCCGCAGGGCGGGTGACTGGCGGCAGGGGGGGGTGCCTCCGAGGGGGCTGTTGGGCGGCCGTGCAATGCCTCACTCGCCGATTTACTCCTCCCGCACTGTCTGGCGTGTGTGTCTCTCACTGAGAGAGCAAGGGCGGGGTTGCCGCGCCACAAACAATGGATCGCTCGGTTAGCGGAGCCGCGCTGCTGTTTCAGCAAGGGGGGATGCATGAGAAGCGCCTGGTTCTCACCCTGCGGGCTGAGCGGGCTCCACGATGCCGATTGTCTTGTTGCTTGGCCAGGGCTCTCTTTTGCAGGGGTGGGAGGTCTGCAGCAGGAGCCTGTGATCGCCCGTCGTCGCCGGAGGGGTCCCGTTGGTGTATAGCAGCCGCACAGGAAAACCCGCCTTCTTCTGGCAATTTTGAGAGGCCCATGCTGCCCCATCGCGGCCCCATTTCAGCCTTTCGGCTGTGCATACGCGGCTGGGCCCACTCATATTGGCCAATTGAGCATCGGGCTCACCGCGGGAGAGCCTGTGAACAGCGCCAAGGTCTGCCACATCCGGTGTGTAGCTTCCTGGAGCAGCTGCCAGCCGCCTTCAGAGAGGCTGCAGCGCAGGGCACAAGCGGATAACCAGGCAGCGCCGCAACAGACAGCCAGGGTAGCGGCGGCAGGAGCTGGCCGCCACGTTGCCGCCACCACCGCCATGCCACCCCCCGTGCACGCCGTGCAGCCCGCATCCCAATGGGTCGGCACAAACAGAATGGTGTGTGGTTGGTGGCAGCAGAGGGGTTGCTCGTGGTCTGCTGTGGACGGTTGTGCTTGTAGCGGTTTGCTGGAGGCGCAGCGGTGCATCAGACCATCCCGCCAGCCAACCTTTCACGCCGCCAGCCCCTCACACTGCGTCCCAGTGCACTGCCTCCCTGCTGCGCCGGCATGCAGGCGGGCACCAAGGATGGGTGGTCGTGCCAGCTCAATTTCGCCTACCCTCCACACCTACAGAGCACGGTTGGCAAGAAAGCAGAGAACATCAGGCTACACGGCTTTGCCACGCAGGCGTGTGCAGTGGCAGGGCCGCAGTCGGCGGCTGGCGCCGCGCGCCGGCGCTGCGGCGGGCGGCAGCCGCCCTGCCCTTGCTGCTGGGGCTGCTGTGCCGGCGCAGGGCCTGTTCCGACCGCTTGCCCGCTTGCCCTGGCGCCGTGCTGCCTGCCTGCAGGCCGAGGCGGCGACCGCGTTTGACTTGCTTGCGATGTGGCGCCAGCACCAGATGGACAAGCCGTTGACCGCCAGGCAGTACAACCTGGGGCTGGAGCGGTACAAGTGGGTGCTGCTGACACGCCTGCCGGGCCACGGCACCTGCTGCAAAGCGGCTCGAGGGGGGCCTCATTCATCTGCTTGGCTCCCTCTGCCCTTGTTTCCCACCCAGCCCAGCCTGTGCCCTTTGCTGTCGCCTCCTCGCCTGCTCGACTGCCCCTCAACACCCCCCCATGCCCGACACCCTCCCCCGCTTGCCGCGCGCGTGCAGCGCGCAGCGCGCCGCCCTTCTGCTGTGCAAGACGGCTGACGAGGCGCGGGAGCACGTGCGGCGGCTGCACCACAACGGCACGATTGCCAGGCTGGCGGCAGACGTGCCGCCCCAGGGCGGCCCCTTGAGCGCCGCGCCAATGGGCAGCGGGGCCAGCGCCGACCAGGCCAGAGCCGCAGCGGGTCTGGCCCTGCTGGCCGCAGCTGGCGACGGGAAGAAGCGGAAGAAGGGCGGGCGCAGGGGCGTGGGTAGGCCGCGGGTTGTTGAGGCAGCACCTGAGGAGGAGGAAGAGGAGGGGCGGGAGGATGCGGAGCAGCAGCAACAGCAGCAGCAGGACGAGGAGGAGGAGGCAGCAGCCGAAGAGGAGGAGGAGGGGGAGGCTCCCCCCGCCAAGAAGCAGCGCGGCGGCAGGCGCACTGCCGCGGCGGGGGCGGGGCCAGG
>NW_005435053.1:205704-213886 GCF_000147415.1 Chlorella variabilis
ACCCTGGGCGGCCGCAAGTGTCCCTCTCCACCGCCTTCCCTGCTGCCCCACTTCCGCCAAGCAGGTGGGCAGCCTGCTTGTGCAGGGGGGGTGGGGGGGAGCAGCAGCGGGCCCCGCAGCTGGCGGTGCCGGGACGCGAGGCATCAGCATCAGCATCACCAGCAGCAAGCATCAGCAGCAGATCGGTGGCCGGCGGCAGCCTGTGCCCTGCCGCAGCCGCGGCACCGCTGGCTGGGGCCCCGCACGTGCCCTCTGCCATGCGGTCGCGGTGCTACCTCGTGCCGCCATCCCCGCCTCATGGCAGCCCTCGCTGCGCTGCTGCCGGCTCTGCAGCCCCCTCAGGCCCCAAGCTCAACCTGCGAGTGGCGGGGTTCAGGACGGCGGCCGAGGCGGCGGGCGCAGCAGACCTCCTGCTGCTCTGGAGAAGGTGGGTCGGGCGGGGGCCTGCTGCGCTGCGCTGTGCTGTGCTGCGCGCCGCTCTGCAGCCGGCCCCGCGTGCCCGCCGTGCAGCGTGCAGCGCTGGCCCGCTGCGCTGCCGGCTTGTCGGCGGCATCCCTGCGCGCCCTGGCCCGGCCTTCCGCCTGGCCTGCCCACGTCGCGGCCGCGCGCCTCTGTGTGCCGCGCAGCGCCGCCTACGGCCGCAGCGCCGCCGGGATCCGCCTCAACTTTGAGGCGGCGCGGTACGGCCATGGCCGCCTGGGGCAGCTGCACAGGGCCCTGCTGGCGCTGCTGAATCCAGAGGTGGGCCGTGCCGCACACGCGCGCAACGAGGCTGTGTGGCGTGTGTGTGTGTGTGTGTGATGTGTAGGAAGGGCTGGGGCAGGGGGCTGGAGACCTGAGGCCTGCAGATGCTCCTGCGCCCGCCCGCCCGCCAGGCAGGCAGGCAGCCGCTGCCGCCGCTGCCGCTGCTGCTGCACGCGCGTCGCGCTGGCGCCCTTCCCTCCTTGCTTCTGTGCACACACCTCCTGCCCTGGCTTGGATGTTGCAGGAGGCCAGGGACCGGCTCAAGGTGGCGAGGGATGAGGGCATCTTTGCGGCAGAGGCAGACACCACAGCTGCAGCAGCAATAGCAGGAGCAGAGCCCACCAGCAGCGGCAGCGATGAGCACGTCGGCGGCGGCAGGGGCCGGGGCGGCGGCCAGGGCGGGCGCGGCGGCCGGGGCCGGGGCCGGGGCAGAGGAGGGCGGGGCGGCAGGGGCGGGCGCGGCGGCAGGGGGCGCAGCAACAAGCAGCCGCCGCCGGCGCCGCCCAGCAGCCCAGGCTCCACCCTCCTCTCATCAGAAGAGGAGGAGGAGGAGGAAGAGGCAGCGGCGCCTGCCCCAGCAGCGACCGCGCGGGGCGGCCGTGCCGGCGTGCGGCCCGCTGCCCTGGGCGCGGCACCGCCGTCTGGGCAGCGCTACGGCACCGAGGTTGTGGGGCAGCGTGTGCGGGTGTACTGGTCCAAAGAGGCGGAGTGGTATGGCGGTACCGTGGTGGCCTACAAGCAGGACAAGGGCAAGCACAACATCGGTGCGCCCGGCTGGGAAGAAAGAGCAGGGTTGGGGCCTGCCAGGGAACTGTGCAGCGCTGCCTGCCTGGCGGGCAGCTGCCCTGTTTGCCTGTGTGAGGAGCTGCCTGATACCCCAAATGCTCCTGAGCTCTTCTCGAGGGCTGTCGGCACCTGCCCCCACCTGCACGGTCCCGCCCTCGCGCACTGCCACCCACGCGCGGTGCGCCGCCCTGCCGCCCCCGCCTGCCTGGCGCGCAGCGTACGACGACGGCGACAAGCAGCTGCTTGACCTGTCAAAGGAGAGGCTGGAGTGGGGGGGGGAGCCAAGCGAGGAGGAGCAGGAGGAGGAGCAGGAGGAGGAAGAGGAGGAGGAGGAGGAGGAGGAGGAGGAGGAAAATGGCCCGACGGCAGCGCGGCTCCATCTCGCCACCACCGCCGACGCCCCCGCCCGCCCCGTGTCTGCGGCCGCGGTGCTGCACGCCGCGCAGGCGGTGCGGGAGAGCGCGGAGCAGATGAGCGCTGCGCTGCAGGAGGCGCTGAGCGGTACGCCGGGCATGCGGCAGCGGGACGTGGTCGCCTTCCTGGCCAGGTGCGCAGATTGGTGCTGATACCTGAAACCTGCGGTGGCGGTGGTTTGCGCGCGGCGGCGGCCGCTGGCGGGCCTGCATGGGCGGCACCGCGCGGGCTGCGCAGCGCCTGGCATGGGGAACGGCGGAGCGGGCGCCGCTGGCTCCGTTGGTGCAGCCGCGCAGGCCCCGTGTGGCCGCTCGGGCCGCGGGCGCAATCCAGACTACTGAACAGCCGTGCACGCCCCAGTCGCCCGCGTCCGCGTCGGCCCGCTGCATCCCGCAGGTTCTGGGAGCTGCGGGACCTCAAGCGCATGGTGTTCATGTCGCTGATGCGGCACCACGCCGCCGGCCGCCACGACCTGCTGCGCACCGCCGTCTGGCACTTCACGAGCGCCTCGTGAGGGCCAGCCTCGCGGCTGCCCGGGCGGCTGCCCGGGCGGCTGCGGGCTGCTGGCCGCTCGCCAGGCAGCTTAGCATGACTAGCTAGTGGGCCGCGAAACATGATGGCTAGCGCCCGGCGCGACGGCGCACCCCGACACGACCCTTGTTGGCCCACCCAGTACCGACAGCTGACGACAGACTGCTACCAACGCATGGCCCCACCCTCCCTGACCTGCTGCACTTGATTCCTCATCCACATGGATGTGCTGTGTGCCACCATCCCCTCCTCTCTCTGTGCAATACACAGGACTGTTAACAAACGTCGCAAGAACAAAGACTGGAAGAGGCCGATAGTAGGTGTGCAATGTGCCAGACAAGACAACACTTTTCACTTCGGAAGCAGAGATACAATACAACCGAGAAGGCTGGATACTAGAGCAGCTGAGGCATGCCGCCCATCAAGCTCAGCCAGCGGCTGCTCCTGCACCACACCAGAGGGTGCAGGATTGACAGCAGGCAAGGCGCCGTAATGGACAGGCATGTATGTTGGTACACCGTCACTCCGACTAAAGCGAGCGGATCTTCATCCAAGGAGGGAAAAAGTAGTAAGTGAACAAAAGTGAAAAGTAGGATGAGCGATCTGTTGGACAAGTGCTGATTCACCGGTAAAGCGCTACAGGTTCCTACCTGCGGCAGCTGCGCAAGCCACTGCTGTTGAGTTTCATAATGGAAGAAAGGTAGTCGTGAAAAGGGTAGTGGACAAAGCTGATGCAGTGCATTGCCGGCACGCAAGCGGCCACACACATCAGCGTTGAATGCTAACGCAAGAGGTATTGCTAGGGAAAAAGTGCGGCCAGCGCACAACTGGCCAGCTGCGCAAGTGGTAGGGTCGCGGCAGCGGAAAAAGGCGGGAAAAAACTTGCAGTACGACGATCTAGTGAAAAAGTGCTGCTGCTTGCCGGTGGCACTCCTGTACTTTTACTTGCTGTGCTGTGCTGCGCTATACGCCCGAGGGCGACAGCTGTGCAAGGGGCAGGGCGGTGTCGGCCGGCGAGGCGGCGCCCCCGGGCTTCATCTTCAGCACCAGGCGCTTGCGGGCCCCGCTGCACGTCAGCGTCTCGCAGCACTTGACCAGGGCGCCATACGCCCGGTTCTTGTACGGGTCGATGAAGCGCCGCCACTTGGGCGTCAGGTGGAAGGGCCAGCCGTAGATCTGAACAATTCAAGGACAGCAGGGCCGGCGGTTAGGGGAGCCTGCTAGAGTGGGAGTCGCACTCGACAGCTGCAGCCAGCCCGCCAGCCCGCCAGGCAGCCCAGTCCAGCCAGCAGCTGCAGCGCTCACCCGCTCCTTGGTCTCATCCTCCCACCAGTCGCCGGCCGGGCTGCGCAGCAGGGCGGCGGCAGGGCGCGGCAGTGGGGCAAGCACGCAACGCCCGCCCGGCCCGGCCCGGCACTCTAGAGCAGGCAATACGTGCACGGCAGGCGGGCGCCTCGCGGGCCGCGGCTCACCCCTGGCGCTGCCACGCCTCCTGGGTGCGCTCGCGGCGGCCCTTGGGGATGGTCAGGTCCAGCAGCAGGCAAGCCATGAGGGCCACGGCGGCCGGGGTGGAGAAGAGGGAGTTGAGGATGCTGTTGAAGGTGTCGCTGCCAGTGTTGACCGGGCCGTGGCCGTTGGCGGTGGTGTAGGTGGAGAAGTAGTTTGGAATGGACAGGCCTGCAGCGGTGCGAGGCCCGCGGGCGGCGCGGGAGGCGGCGCGTGAGGCGCCGGCCGAGGAGGCGCGCGCCTGCTCCGCGCGCGCAGCAGCGGCAGGCCCCGCACCGTTGCGCCGGCGGCGGCAGCGCGGCGGCAGAGAGCAGGCGGGGCGCGCCTGAGTAGAGGCCGAAGCCCAGGATGAAGATGTTGCGCTCCGAGTGAAGGTCCACGCCCTCCAGGTTGGAGAAGCCGACGCCCGCAATCAGGCTGCACGCCGAGGGCGGCGAGGGGCGGGGGCGGCGCCCGCTGAGCGAGCGCGCAGGGGCAGCAGCACCCAGCAGGGGCCAGCAGCACCCAGCAGCAGCCAGCAGCACCCAGCAGGGCTGCAAACCGGCATGCGCCGCACCTGAACATGACTGTGAACATGCCGGCCACCATCGCCTGCGGAATCGACGCAAACAGGGCCCCAAACTTGCCGATGGTGCCCAGGATGATCATGACGACCGCGCCGGTCTGGGTGACCCGCCGGGAGGCGACCCCGGTGATGGCGATGGAGCCCACATTCTCTGCAAACACAGGTGAGCAAGACGAAGTTGATTTATTGTTCAAAGAAGAAGACGCAGAACAACTGTTTGTTGCTGCAAGCGGATGTGGGTCCTGCTGCCGCGCGCCGCCGCCGCCGCTGCCCACCCACCGGCATACGCGGTGGAGCCCGAGGTGGTGCCAAACAGGCCGGAGATGGTGCAGCATAGCGACTCCACCATCAGCGCCCGGCTGATCACGTCCCTGGGGGGCTGCGGGGCGCCGCCCAGGCGGGCGGCCGCGTAGTAGTCGCCTGAGGCGGAGCGGGGAGGGGCAAGGCAGGGCAAGGCAGGGCAAGGCACGCAATCAACAGGGCCACGCGTGTACGCAAGCGAGCGTTTTTGAAACCGCGGGCTGCCGTCGCGGCTGCCGGGCGCCAGCGCCGAGCGCACGGCGGCGTGGCGTTGTGCGCGCACCGATGGACTCGAGGGCGGCGGGGATGACGGCGGCAATCATGGTCAGCACGCTGGTTGCGGTGAAGATGGGGGAGCCCCACTGGCCTGGGTAGGGCACGCGGAACCAGGGCGCCACGCTGAGGATGTAGTCTGAGTTGGACTGCCAGGTCGTGCAGGCTTGCTGCGGGGGCGGACGGGGGCAGCGGCGTCGCGGGCGCGGCGCAGGGAGGGCGGGCATGGTGAGGCAGATGGGCGCTGACAAACCCGGGGGCCGAACAGCTCGATTCCGCGCTGCTGCGCCCGCCGGCGTGCGGGATGGCGCGGAGGGGTGGGGACGGCAGGGCAGGCGAGCCCGGCAGGCACTGGGACGCCACCGCCCAGCCACCTTCCACCCACCTGGGTCTCCGGCGATGCGTTGTCATAGGCGCCAGCCACCGTGGCGATGTAGGCGTACAGCCAGGTGAGGCCCAGGCCCAGGATGACGGGGAACAGGCCAAACACCGCCAGCCTGCGCACGGCAAGCGTCGGTACCGGGTGGGCGGGGCGGACAGGGGGCGAGGGAGCGAGGGAACTGTGCGACTGGCCATGCAGGCGTGGCATGTGCGACCCGGGTGCAAGGCCAAGCGCGGCTGCCAGCTGGGTCTCACCCGAATATCTTCACCCGCCTCAGGTGGAAGGCGAAGAAGATGATGAGGCACATGACGGGCAGGCCCAGCTGCAGCGGGTGAAGATATTCGGGTGAGACAAACAAAACATTCACATTCATATCAACATTCATTACACACATTCATATTTCATATCCATTGGATTCCAAAATCAAAAACTGCTTTGCTTGCCTGGATGCAGTTGCCCATCACTGGCCACCCAGCGGAGTAGAGCGACAGTCCCAGGATGGAAATGTTGACGCCAATAGTGATGGGGGACAGGTGCCTGCGGCGCAGCGAGCAGGGCAGGGCAGCCAGCCAGGCAGAGGTCATGAGGTAGGCAAAGCCAGGGGGGAGCTTGACCGGCGCTGCCGTGTGCTCGAGAGACGCGCGGCGTCACCGTCCGGGCGCGCGATAGCACGCAAGGCGGGCAGGGCAGGCGGGCGGGGCAGGGCTGGGCGGCGGCGCACTGGAGCATCCAGAGGAAGATCCCGAAGAGGGCCAGGCCGAGGGCGATGAGCGCAGAGCCGATGATGCCGCCCTGCAGCTCGCGCATCGTGTACTGCACGGCCGGGAGGCGGTACACATAGCCCCAGGATGAGCACGCACGCACGCACGGCAGAAGTAGTGAGGGGGAGGGCAGGTGCCTCCCTCCCGCCTGGCCTGCACTTCCCGGCGGGCGCGGCGCGGGTGCTCACGATGAAGCGGTCGTGGTCGCTGTCAAAGGTCATGCTGCCCTGGATGGAGGCAGCCAGGGCGAAGACTGGCGAGATGTAGGCAAAGGAACCGCCCTGCAGCAGGGCGCAGGTGCGGCGCTTGAGCGCGAGGCGTGAGGCGTGAGCATGGAGCGCAAGTGCAGCCGGCAGCTGCGCTGCCCGGCGGCGACGCGGCAGCCGGCGACGCGCCTGCACGATGGGCAGGCGCGCCCCCAGCAGCGTCTGCAGCAGGGTGTTGATGCCCGAGGCGAAGAAGCAGGTACAGATGGTCTTGGCCAGGTCTGCGCAGGGGCGGCCGTGGGTTGTGGGTCAGCAGCGGGGCGAGCGGTGCAAGGGGCGCTTCAGCAAGACCCCGTACCTTCTGTGTCGCCGCCCATGGCGGGGACCAGCAGGATGGGGATGAGCACCGTGGCGCCCAGCATGGTGAGGTAGGTCTGGAAGCCCAGCAGGATGCACATCCACCAGGGCGGCACGTCGGTGACGCCGTAGCGCACTGTGCGGGTGGGCGGGCGGCAGGTAGGGTTTGGGCTGCCGGCTGTGGGCGATTTGGGTTTGCCATGCAAGTTGGGGAATGCCAGAGCCTGGGATGCCAGTTGCAGGCAGCATGGGTTTGGAGTAATGGTTGCATGCATGCCGGGCACATGCTTGCTGCAAAACAATTTGCCGCCAACCCGACGCCTTGTGTAAGCCGCCTCACGGGGCGGGAGGCTCCCTAGCAGCGTGGCCGCTGCACCGGGGGTGCTTGCAGCCCTGCTACAGCCTCCATGGCATCGAAGCAGGCCCTGTAAACGCACCTCGCCGCTCGTCGGCGAGTTCCGAGGGTGTCTGGCCCTGGCTCTCAGAGAGCGCGCAGGCCAGGTCCTGCTCGCCAACACTGCCCTTCTTCATGTCGGCCGTGCCGTTGATCTCCACAGCTTCGCTTGAGAGGCCCCTCTCAGCGCCCTCCCACCTAGTGTCTGTCATTCAGGCCTTTCGAAACGCGTGTCTGCGTCGATAACAGCCGGCAAGGCTTCACAATGCAAAACAAGCAGGTTGAAGGCTGCAATTCAGAAGAAGAAGAAGAAGGCGAAACCCTCATGTGTTGCCCCCTGATGTGGCACCCTCCCGATTGGGCAACCCCCGCCCCCGCTCGCTCCTGGCAGCCCGCGCGGCGCTCCCCTCCCATACGTGAACTGACCCCATAGAGCCATGTTTGAGGGTTGAGCGGGGCGGAGCGGGGCTGCTTGCACACGTGATGGCATGCACGCTTCAACGCTCCCGCTGTCATCTCACCTCTCTAGCGTCAGAAATACAACTCTTACAAGCCAACCAACACGAACAGAGAGACCGAACAACAGAAATGAACAGGAAATATGAAGCCGCCACAGGCGGCAGCACCTTTCAGCGGAGACGGCAAAGCGTACAAGGCACACTTCTTCAATGGTTCTTGCAATTGCCACCCTTACCGGTTATACAGCCACAGTGCCGCCCACACCGCGCACCATTCTTCTTGCAGCTGCAGTTCCGGGTGCAGGCGCCGCGGCAGCCGCAGCGCACGGCTGCCTTGCCGCCGCCGGGCTGCGCCGCCATCGCCACATTGAGAGACACCACAGGCACTCCTCGCTGCGCCGTGCCGCTGAAGGTCAGCTCGCTGGCCAGGCTGGGTGGCGCCTTAGATAGCCTGCTGGCCTGATGCATACCCTCCACCACTCCAGCTCCGCTCCGCAGCCGGTAC
>NW_005435053.1:215706-237469 GCF_000147415.1 Chlorella variabilis
CACTCTCCGCTGCGCTTGACGCAGCGGCACAGGATGTCCTGACCGCCAGCGCCCTTCAGCACCTGGAAGAACTGCAGCACCTTCTTGCTGTAGTTCTTGGCGCCGCCCTGCACTGCCGCCCCCCCTCCCGCACCCCGCCGCCGCCGGCCTGAGGGCGCCTGCTGGTCGCCCTGCTTGATCCGGATGATGCCCTCTACATCTGACTTAGTGAGAAACACATTCTTGGCGCCGTTTTGGCGCCGTTCTAAGGCATAAAGGATGACAGGTTGGTTCATAATTTTAAATTTGCGGCAGCTGCGGGGTGCGGGAGGGGAGAAATAGAAGCCTTAGAGACTCTGAAAGGCGAAGGAAAGGGAGGGATCGCGGGAGAGAGCGTGCCTGATGAGCCAGACGAATCGGGGGAGGTGCCACATCAGCGGGCAACACATGCCTGGCTACCTCGCCGGCAGTACCACCGCCGTCGCCGGGCGCTCACAGGGCGTCAGGTTCCCCGCACCTCGACCAATCAATGTCGTATGAAATTACAGGAAGCAGCCTGCTCCAGGAGCTGCGCAAGGCAAGCAGTGCACGCATGGGGACCGCACAGCGGGTGGCGCATGCCGGGCGGGAAAAATGCACTGATGCTAGGGCATGCTGTCCACAGCACAGCAGCCAAGTGGGCGCCACCTTCAGAAGTCCGAGGTGCCCATGCCCTCCCACTGCATGCCGGCATGCTCCGCCCCATCCAGCCCGATGTCCTCGCCGCCCTGCAAGCAGGCAGGCGGGCGGCGACCGTGGTGTGGGTGCTTCTGGGCAGCCTGGCCGCGGCTCGTGCAAACGGTGCCAGGCGCCGTTGAGCAAGCAAGGTGTACATCCCGGAACCCACCCAGGCACCGCTGCCGTCGTGGTAAAAGTTGAAGCCACCCGCCACGGCCGGCTGCCGCGGGCGCTTGGCCGGCAGCAGGCGCTGGCGCTGCAGGCGCTGCAGTGCTCGGCGGTCGGTGGGCGCCGTCACCTGCGGCGCGCCGCCCAGCACCAGCACCAGCGCCGGCTGCGCCCGTGGCTGGCACTGGGGAGGCCGCGGTAGCTGTCGTCCTGGGAGACTGAGCTGCTGGTGGTGCTGCTGCTGCTGCGCATGCGGTGGCTGCTGCCATCGCTGCTGCTCCTGCTGCCGATGATGCACTGGCGCGCCACCCCCTGCTGCTGCCGCGTGCTGCTGCCATGCTGGGGGTTGCTGCTGCTGCTGGTGCCGCAGTGCAACGCCACCGCTGCTCGACGGCCCGCCTCCTCCATGCTCCGCCTGCTCCTCTTGCTCTAGATCCAGGAGCTCCTCCTCCACATGACGCTGCAGAGGCTGCCCCACTGGCAGCAGCTGGCCACACAGCGGGCAGGGCTGCAAGGCGGGGGCGTGGTCGGCGCTGGGCCCGCTGCCTCCAGGGTGGCAGGCGGGACTCTCTCGCTGCTGCTGCTGCTGCTGTGGTGCTGCTGCCTGCACGTTCAGCGACAGTTCTTGCAGTGGCAGGGGAGGAGCCGCCTCTTGCTGCTCTTGCTGCACGCTGCCAGCGGCACCGGCGGCACAGTCGCCGCCGCCGCCGTTGCCGCCGCCGCGCACCAGCTGTGAGCTGAGGGCTGCCAGCAGCGTGCTGCCGCCCTTGGCTTTGCGCTTTGCCACTGCTGGACCAGGTTGCTGCTCGGGTTGAGCAGTCTGCTTGGTTTTGGGCTTCTCCATGTAGCGACTCAGGCTGCCCTGCATTGTGGTTGACTAAAGATTGGATTCTTGACATTTACAAGCCGTCCAGGACAAGCAACTCACCTGAGGGGGCTGAGGGCTGAGGGAAGCCACGTGGCATCCTTGCCTTCAAAAAACCCGCACGATCGCCGCCCCAACCCCTGGACCCTCGATTTCGATCAAGCGTGCCAACCTTCGATCGCAACCCCTGGCCGCCCAGGCACTCCCCAGCAGCCGCCAACGTTCCGAACCGCCATGGTGGAGCCGGCTGTGGAACCGGCTCCCGCGCAGGAGGTGGCGATGGAGGTGGAGACCGCGGGGGCGGCAGAGGCAGCGCCTGAGCCTGCAGGTGATCATCTGCATGTTTTGCCGTGCCGGAGTCGGCAGCCCTGAGCCACCTTGGGGCTCCCGGGGCAGCCTGGGAACTGTCCAGCACATCAAACACCCTCCCGCAGCTCCCTGAGCGCCCTGACAGCGGTGGCGGAGGCTGCCGCCTGCGCTGGCAGCAAGCCAATACCGCTGCCAGCGGGTACACCAGCCGCCCTCCATCACTCCCTGCGCCCATCCTGCCTGCAGCTGAGGAGGTCCCCGCTGCCGCCGAGGAGGCTCCTGCTGAAGAGGCCGCCACCAGCCCCACCACCGAGAAGAAGAAGCCTGCCAAGACGCCAGCCACCAAGCCCAAGCCCACCCCCGCCTCGGCGAGCACCGGCACCGGCGGCCGCGTCCGCCGCGAGCGCAAGCAGGTTGGTTGGACCCCTCGCCACTGCCACACGCCGCACCTCCTCTCCCTGCAACCCATAGCAAGGTGCCTGCGCTCCGCCAGCAAACCCGGGCAGTCGGTGCAACCGGGGCAGTCGCCCACCCTCTGCTCTCCCTGGATCACCCGCAGGTGGAGTTCTTTGCCCCGGTGGAAGCTGCCAAGAAGGAGGTGGAGGAGGTGCTGGCGGTGGGGCAGGGCAGCGGTACCAAGCTGCGCGACATCCCCAACATCGCCTACAAGATGGGCAAGCTGACTGGCAGGGATGAGCTGATCGAGGGCCTGCACAATGTGCTGTTCAGGCGCAAGGGCGCGGTGAGTGCTGGCGCGTAGAGCGCGTGGTGGGTGGCGGCGGCGGGGGATGGGATCGGGGAATGGGGGGCAGGTGGAGGCGGCACGCAGCGAGGGGCAGGCAGGAACCGGCTGGGCAGCAGTGGTGGGGGTCGCCGCACCGCTGGGGTTCGTCGCAGTCCCGCACAAAGCGTCCATGGCCAAGGGCGGCGCCGCTGCGGGCAGCGCGGCTTGTGTTGCCTCGCACGCCGCCGCCGCCCATCCGCCGTCCCCGCCCCCGTCGCGCCGGCCACGCTGGCTGCAGGCCACGCAGCGCAAGAAGGCCGTGCTGGACTTCTCCGGCTTCGCCTTTGCTGAGGACCAAAAGGTGGGCTGCTCCCAGGGCCGTGCAGCGCAATGCAGGGCGCCTGCCTGCACATGCGGCGTGGCGTGTGCGGGGCCCGCCGCCACGCCAGCTGGCCGAGCCTGGGCATGCACAGGTGCCCGCTGGCCTCCTCGCAGCGAACCTTTGGCTGCCTGCTATGCCACCGCTTGTGTGCGCCTCTGCCTCTGCCTGCAGGAGAAGGAGCTGGAGGCGCGGCGGGCCAGCCTGGGCAAGTGGAAGCTGGAGCTGGTGCACCGAGCCATGGACCTGCTGGACCTGCAGCGAGGCAGCGGGGACAAGGTGGGCGCTCGGAGGAGTGGGCGCTCCAAAGGAGTGGGCGCTGCGAGCGGTGGGCGCGCCAAGCAGTGTGGGGGAGAGGGGATGGAGTGGACGGATGGAGGCGGGCAGCTGAGGACGGGCGTGGGTGGGCGAGAGGGGATGCGAGCAAGCATCGTGGAGTGGCTCAGCCTCAGTGGGCCAGTGGGCCTGCCCAGCAAGCGGTAGCGGGCATGGATCGTGCAGCGTGCGTCCGTATCCCACACCCGCTTCCTGCCTTCCTTCCCCCACTCCACCCCACCCACCCACCCGGTCTGTGCTGCAGGCCGCCAAGGTGGATCGCATCCTGGAGTTCCTGCAGGAGCCCAAGCCGCTGTCGGATGTGGACCTGGCCTCCAAGGTGTGCGCTGCTGGCGCATGTTGACGCCTGTGACGCCTGGTGGCGGCATGCGAGGGCCCGATACGCCAGCTGATTGTGTGCTGCAGGAGGCAAGCAAGAAGGAGAAGGAGAAGGCAAAGCGGGAGCGCGCGGCGGCGAAGAAGGAGAAGGCGAAGAAGGAGAAGGTGGGGCGGGGCTGTGAGATTCGGGCAATCGGTTCGCTGTGTTGTCACCCATAACCAGGGAGCTTGCATCATGCTGTTGGCGTGTCGACGGCGCGGGGGGCTGGCTCACAGGTGTGCCGCCGCGCCCGCCTCCCTACCTGGCCCTGGTGCAGGAGAAGGCGAAGAAGGAGAAGGCCGGCAAGCGCAAGAGCGGCGGCAGCGCCGGCCGCCCAGCCAAGGTGCTTGTTGCTTTGGAAATGGTTTGCGGGCTGCGCAAGGCGCCGTTGCAATGCATTTCGTCACCTTCCCCGACTGTGCAATCCCCCTGCCTGCCCGGGTTGCTGTGCTGCAGAAGGCCAAGAAGGCAGCGGATGAGGAGGACGAGGAGCCTGAAGAGGAGAGCGAGGTGGGCATCGCCTGCCAGACGAAGCCCCCTGCTGACCCGACACGGGCGCCCCTGCTGCTCTGATGCGTGTGGGCATGTTGCTGTGATGAGTCGACCTGGAGGCCATCATTTGTCAGGTGTTGATGTTGGTCGGCTCCTCTGCTGCTGCAGGCTGAGGAGGAGGAGGCGTCTGAGGAGGAGCAGGAGAAGGGGGGGGAGTCGGAGGAGGAGGAGAAGCTGCCTGCCAAGAAGGACCGGCGTGCCAGCGGCGGCCGGCAGGGCAAGGCAGCAGCGGTGAGCTGGGTGCGCAGAGCAGCTTGCTGCAGGCACCCCAAGCTGCAGAGGGACGTGCTGCTGCGCTGCTGCAACGTGCCCTGGAGGCCCGTGCGCACAGCCTCTCTCACCAGCTCGCCCGCCTGGTGTTGCTGCTTCTGCAACTTGTGTGGTGCAGAAGGAGGCTGAAGAGGAGGCAGAGGCGATGGAGGAGGAGGCGCAGCAGCAGGCCGAGGAGGAGGCACACCCCTCCAGCAAGGCACGCGCCGGCTGCCCCGCCCCGGCCTGACTGCCGCCCCCAGGCGTGTTGTCCCGGCCACGCACTACCCGACCCGTTGTGCTTCACTTGCCTTTTGCTTGCTGCTTTTCGTTGGCGCGCCTGCTGTTGACGCCTGCAGGTTCCTGCCGAGGAGCTGAAGGCTGAGGTGGAGGGCATCCTGGGGGAGATGGAGGGCGCAGACCTGCCTCAGATCACCGCCAAGCCCATCCTCAAGAAGCTGGGTGAGCAGGGCTGCTGCTGGCACTTTTCTCAGACCACCTTGCAAAGGCCTCTGCATGTCCCCGTGCTGCCTGCACATGCCCTCCTGCGCTGAGTTGTGCTGTACCGAGCGCGTTCGGAGGCCGGTCAACCGCCGTCAGGGTGGGTCAACCGCCAATGAGTGCTCACGTCTCGGCCGCTGTTCTCCTGCAGAGGCCAAGTTTGGGTTCAGCCTGAAGCCGCGCAAGCAGGAGGTCATTGCCATTGCGCAGGTACTTTCCAGCCAGCTCCCTTCCCGCCGGTTTCTTGCCAGGCACTGCCAGCTGGCAGTTGGCATGCTGCGCTCCAGTGATGATTGCAGCACAAAGCACTGCGTGGCATGGTTTCTCCTGAGCTTGTTCCTGCCATGGGTGCTCCTGTGCGTGGGCATGCAGGCATATGTGCAGGCATGGCTGGAGGCGCACCCAGAGGCGGCGGAGGAGGAGCCTGCCAAGGCGGAGGAGGAGCCTGGCAAGGCGGAGGAGGCGCCGGCGGCTGCGCCCGAGCCACAAGCGGCAGCAGCAGAGCCAGAGGCGGCAGCAAAGCCGGAGGCGGAGGCCGCGCCGGCGCCAGAGACGGCTGAGGCAGCAGAGCCGCAGCCGGAGTGAAGAAGCGGTGCGTGACAATCTGCGAGTTAGTGAGGTGTCAGCAGGGCCCACGCCCTTCCTGGTGCCAGCCCACGAGCGCTGCTGCCGCGCAGCGCTTGCCGCCGGCGCCGGCTCGGCGCCTCCACCCATCCCCTTGCTCATCTCCAAACTGCAATCTGCATCTTAGCGACCACTGGGCCAGCACGATGTGTAGTTTTCTTCAACTGCCTTGGAGGGTTGCTTGCCCTGCAAATTTTCTGACCCGTTGACTGACTGGGGATAGGCAGGCCCAAGAGATGTGTGATGCCTGTCGCTCTCCCCTCCTCCCCCTCTTCGCCCCTAAATCAATCCTAATGTGTGCACACGGCCGGCAAGTGCCTGGATCCCAAAACACTTCATCTCAGTCTGTAAATCAGCTCCTCGTCCTTGCAAAGCGGCCTTCCACAGTGCCCGAGTCAATTGCATCGTGGGTTCCATGCCGTCTCAAGACAAAGTACGAATGGCTTCTAACACCGCATGCACAGTACAGAGTGGATACTGTTGTGGTCCGCCAGGCCCCTCTTTGCAAAACCAAGTACCAAAAACAGCTGCACCTGCCGCCTTGGCAGGCACGGACGGCCTTGCACGCGGCAGGCTGGCAGGTGGCAAGGGAGAGGGTCGGGTACCACAGAGCGCCGAGGAAGAGGAGCGGGAACAGCATGAAACAACAACAAGGGAAGTGCCGAAACAGGTTGATGCAAGTGAACTGGAAGTGTCTAACAGCAGAGAGGTGTCCAATGCTAAAGGAGCTGTTGGGTGCCCCCTGCTCCTCTGCGCCTCCTGAGAATGTGTGTGTTATCTGTGATCTGAGGCCGTTATGTGTTGGGGTGGGCCTGGTGGTATATGTTTGCACGCGTGGTGGCTGCGCTGGCCGCCTAGCTGGCTCGCACGCTGCACCTGCCTTCCAGCAGGCGCCGGCACCCGCCCGCCTCGGCCACGCGCGCGCAGCCTGGGGTACATTCGTCCGTGCCAGAACAACTGACATTGGCTTCTCCAGCGTCAGCCCCCCGCCGCCCCCGCCAAGCTGGCCGTCGCGTCAGGCGCCACGCCATCACGCCAGCTTGGCGGCCGCAGCCTTGCGCTCATTCTCCAGCTGGATGTAAGACTTGGCACCAATCATGGGCGCCAGCAGCAGCACCGCGGCGCCGCACGCAGCAAGCAGCGCTGCAGGGAGGGCCGGGACACGAGGCCGGGCAGGGAGTCGGGGCGAGAGGAGCGAGCCCAGGCTATGGCGCTGAGGTGTGGGGGCGGCGGGGGCCTGTGCTACAGCACCCTGAACGGGCACCACACTGCCCCCCCGCCTGCCACGCCACCCTGTGCCGTCTGCAAGAGGGAAGCAATGCGGAAAGCAGAAAAGCAGCAAATAAACAAACAAGCACACGCCCGCACCTGTGAAGTAGGCCCCCCAGCCGTAGTCCTTGACGATGATGGACAGCGGGATGCCGGCGTTGGCGGCGCCCAGGTAGGCCACCCAGCCTGCGGTGGAGGGAGAGGAGCCGCGGCGTCAAGGTGAGACACGGCGGCAGCTTTGCGCGCAGCAGGAAGCAGCCCAGCCGGGCGATTGCCCACAGCTGCTGCCAATGGAGGGGGGTTGGAACGTCGCGTGCGGGGTGCCGCCAGGCGGCAGCGCAGGGGCGGCAGGGGCCACCCACCCAGGAAGCCCTGGCTGGCGCCCACACTCTCCGGTCGCACCAGCTCCGCGCCGCACAGCCCAATCATCATCTGCGGAGCGGGAGGGCATCGGGGGGCTGAGCCCGCAGGCTCTCAAGAAGCCAGACACCCTACGTTGCTTCCACCACCACGCCAGCAGTTTGCGAGGACAGCCGATCTCATCCAACCAGCCCGGCACCACCCCCCCGGCACTTCCTCCAGGACCACACCGCTTCCCACCCCCACCACACACCCATCCACCCACCTGGGGCCCGTACAGGAAGAAGCCGATCATGAAGACGGTGGCCCACTGCATGGCGCCCATGGAGGCGGGCACCGCGGCAAAGGCCATAAGCATGGCGGCGATGCCCAGCGTGTAGGCGATGACCACCTGCAGGAGCGGGCAGGAGCGGGGCGGGCAGGCAGGCGGGGAGGGAGGGCCGGGAGGCAGGTCAGAAAAAGTGAAATCTTCAGCTTTGGGAGGGTGGGAGCAGCTGCTGGCCTGCCCCTGCACTGCCCGTGGCCTCTGCTCCAGCCACGCCAGCCGCTGGCCAGACGGGCAGGCCCCATGGGCACAAGGACCCGCCGCGCAGCCTCCCCAAACAAATTTGTGCTCGCACGCCCATTTGTGCACACAGCCGCAGCTGCCGGGCCGCCACGCGCGGCCGCACGCGCCTGTACGCGCTTGCCCACGTTGCCGCCGCTGCCCTGGGAGTTGTTGATCAGCATGTCGCTCAGCTTGCCCGCCAGCAGCGACCCAAACAGGCCTCCCAGCTCCAGGCCGGACACGCGCAGCGAGGCAGCGCCCGCGTCTGCCACCCCCTTGACCTGCGGGAGCGTGGGCCGGCAGGGCAGGGTCAAGGATCGGCAGGCGCTCAGCAAGTAAAGCAGGGGCAGAGCCTGTGCGGCACGCCAGGGGCCCCAGCCGGAACATGCAAGCCCTTGCAAGGCAATAGCAGCGCTTGCCACACACACACACGCACACACGCACCGCCACAGATCACATGCACACACCCAGACCTCGCCACCACGCCCACCACCACCAGCCACTGTGAACCAGCCCACCTGCAGCAGATAGAAGACGAACCAGGAGGTGACGCCCTGGCGCACGACGTAGATGAAGAAGTAGGTCAGGGCCAGGCCCACAACGTACGGGTTCCTGCAGGGAGCAGAGGTGGAGAGGGCAAGGAGGGCGAGCAGAAGGGTGGGTGGTGCGCCGTGGGTGCATCTGCACAGCTCGTCGATCCAGGCCCAGCACGTGCGGCCGCCTGCAGCCGGCAGCCCATCCCCAGCGCAGCATCCGGCTCCCAGGCCCAACTCACTTGAGGCAGTCGTTGACCAGCAGGCTGACCAGGCTCTCCTTGGGCGCCTGGCTGCCGTCGGCGTTGGGAGGCGCCTCCTTGCGGGCCTCCACAGGAGGGTAGCCAACTGCGGAGACAGGGAGGACAAGCAGGATGGCACGTGGCACAGCAAGAATAAGAGGCACCGCCGCTGAGCCGCAGGTGGGAAAACAAGCGCTGGCAGCGAAGCAGGCATGCAAGCAGCAGCAGCGGGTGTGCACAGAGCACCGGGTGCCGGCTGCATGCCAGCGGGCTACGGCGTCGCTCACTTGCTTCCGGCGAGTCCCGCACGCCCAGCAGGATGAGCAGGCCCATGGCTGTGCCCACGATGCCGGGCGCAAACATCCCCCACTGCCAGCCGTACATCTGTGGATCGACAGGCAGGGGCCGCCAGGCCAGGCCAGCCGCGATTGTGGACCCATCAGCGGCTGTACGCACCCTGGGGGGCCTGGGAACAAGCCCCCGCCGCCGTCCAAACATTGGACGCCCCCCCCTACACACACACTCTCTCTCATCTGCGCCCGCACACCCACCCACCCACCTTTGCTGCCGTGCCCGCCAGGATGGGTGCCAGGAAGCCGCCCATGTTGTGTGCGATGTTCCACATGCCCCTGCAGCGGCGGGGGCGGGCACGCGGCGGTGATTTCTACCTACCGGCTTGCCGGCGAGCCAGCAGCACGCACGCGGGCGCCACAGCAATGCCCGGCCATGCGCCGCACCAGTACGTGCCGCGCTCCTTGGCCGCAAACCAGGAGGTGAGGATGCGGGCGCAGCAGGGCGCGCCCACGCCCTGCAGCTCGGTGGGAGTTGGTGGGGAGGGACACGTCAGCGGGCATGGCACGCGGTGGCGCTGACGGCGGCGGGATGGGAGTGCGAGCGTCGCGGCCCTCGGTTCCCGCTATGCAGCCGCCGCTCACCCTCCCCAACCCAGCCCAGCCCACCTGCAGCATGCCGTTCATCGCCCACCAGGTGCAGAACCAGACGAGGGACGTGGAGAAGCCAAAGGCGACGTTGAGGGCGGCGGTGGCCATGAGGCCGCCCGCCAGCAGCATGGTGGGCGAGGTGCGGGAGCCCAGCACGCCGCTCACAAACTTGCTGCGCGGCAGGTGGAGGGGAGGGTGGAGGGGAGGGCGGCATTCAACGGCAGCGGCATTCAACGGAAGGGGCAGAAAGACGGGCTCTTTAGCGCTGCGGAGGGGATCATGCTCACACCCGACCAGGCCCCGCACATCCTCCACCAGGCCCCGCGCCCTGGCGGCGACCCATACATGCACCCCTGGTGCCCGACCCAGCCCCTCACCTGAAGCCGTAAGCAATGGGGAAGATGGAGGTCATGGTGCCAATCTCAGTCATGCCGATGGGGAGCGACGGGTCCGCCACCTGGCAGCGGGAACAGCAGGCCGTACACACACAGTTGCACATCGGAGCGTTACCGGCCCCCACAAGCCTGCCAGCTGCTCCCCTGTCAGCTGCTCCCTGCACTGCCCTCTGCCTGCTCGCGCAGCCTCCAGCGCATGCATGCTGCTGGCTGGCTCCGAGGCGATGCGTCACAGAGGGCGGGACCGCCCGCTCAGCCCGCTGGCTGGCTGGCTGGCTCACCATGACGGGTGCTGTGTAGGTGAGGGAGTTGCGGGTCAGGTAGAAGCAGCTGTAGCCCAGCACGATGCCCACAAAGGTGATGAGGCGGCGCCGCACAAACTCTGGCGGATAGGCCGGCAGCTCGCTGAGGCTGGCTGGCGGCGGCGGCGTGGCGGCGGCGGCGGACGGCTGCACCGGCGGGCGGGGCGGCCAAGCCAAGGCATGGGTCAGGGTCCAGTGGGCAGCGGGCAGCAGGCAGCATGGACGGCAGGTGCAGGTAAGCGGGAGAGGACAGCCGCGGTGAGCAGGCGGTCGATATGCATGCACACAAGTGCGCAGGCGGCAGCAATCACCTCTGGCGCCGCCACCTCCTCGCCGTTGTCTGGCTCCTCCTGGGCTGCCTTGACTAGCGCGGCGCGCATGCGCCGCTGCTGCAGCCCTGCCGCAACCATGCCCAGCCCCTTGGACACCAGCAGTGGCCTGCGGGCGGTGGGGTGGCGGCAATGGAATAACAGGTGAGACCGCGCGATCGACACCCCGTGGCGCCGTGATCGGGCCTCGGGGTCGGCCTGTCGCCGGTCCCACGCACCTGGGGGCTGCTCCTCTCGAGCGCAGTTGGGAGCTGCAGGGGGCGGCTGCAGGAGCGAGGCCCGCTTGGGTGGACCGCAGCGCGAGAGATCGCATCTGCAGCATGGCGGGGGCCCTACGGATGGCTGCCCGGGGCGCAGCGGTCTGCAGAGGCCAGGCTATGACAAGGAACCGTGCGTCGCCGACAACCCTTGGGGGCCGGCTTTCAGGCGCTTGGACTATTCAAGTGGGGATCATCCGCAATCCCTGAGGCCTCCCTAGCTAACAGTGTTTCTGGCCCTCGTGGCAGCGTTGGCGATGGGCTGGCGATGAGGACCGCTGTCGCATCCAAATTTCGCCAATCAACTGGCGATGGCACAGTGGGGGTTGGCGAATTGCGGGGGAACCACCCTTGCGCCTGGCGCGGCGCAGCGGACGCATGCGGTGCCGCCGTTGCTTTGTCGGCACTTGCCTCCCTTTATGGGGGACTGGGGGCGAAGCCCCCAGAAAGCTGGCGCTTTTTTAACACTATGGAATGAAGTTCCTGAGGAAATTTGGCCATTTTCCCTCAATATATTGGCGATGCCAGTCATGGGGGATGGCGACGGGCTGGCGACCATGCCCTGCCGCCTGCCCTCATTTCGCCAGCTCTGGCTGGCGATGGCCTTCGGCCAATCGCCAGCCAGAGCCGTTTTTTGCCCGATTTCGCCAGCATTTGGCGATTTCGCCAGCTTTCAGAAACACTGCTAGCTAAGCCATGCAACGCCAGCTCAGCTACCGCCGCCGCTCCGGGCGGCTCTGCTCACACCCATGGGTCGCTATCACAGGCTCCCATGCCATGCATGCCCTTGCTGGGCTGTTTTCTTTGTCACTTTGCAATGGTAACATCGGCAGACAGCACAAAGTCACCTGCTTCATGTTGCGCACCAGCCAGCAAATGCGGTATGCATTCAATCTGGCATTGGCAAGCCGGCTGGATGGCCGCCATGGTGCAGGAATGCATGACATGGCTGGCGGCACAGAGGGATGGCGGCGACCACTCCACAGTCGCCGCAGCTTGGTCCTCATGGCGATTCCGTCACAGCTCCGCTGCCAGCTGCGCCGCCGCCTCCACCACGCTTCTCCGCATCAGCGCATACCCCCGGCTGCCCTCCAGCACGCCGTCGGCCGCCGTGTTGCCATTCCAGCTCTTCACCTGCGGCCGAAAGGAATCAGGGGTCGGGGCTCCAAGCATGCAATGGCGGCAGGCAGGGCTGACAGAATCTCCTACTGGGTCCCGACTCCCTGACAGGCAGTAGCCGCCCTGCCAGCTGGTCATGCCAGCTGCCAGGTGCACCCACCTGCCACACTTCGCCGTAGTTTTCGGCAACGTAACGAATGGCAGACTCCACTGATACCTGCAGGCAGATGAAGGCGTGGAAAGCATCAGCACGGGACATGACAGCAAGCCCCACAGGGCATGGCATGCATGCCCGCCCCGCAGCTGTTCACCACGCAACCGCTGGCGCTTGGCGCCGTGTGTCTGCTGCCATGCCGACAGCTTTGGCAGACCCACCTCTGTGAGGCGGTGCAGCAGCGAGGTGCTGCGGAACACCATGCTGGCGGCCTGGCAGTTGAGCTCCATCACCTCGATGTCTGCAGGGCAGGGGATGCGGTCGGAAGGGCGGAGCAGCACGGGGAGCATCCTGGGCTGGGTAGGCAGCCCCTTGCGCCAAGCAGGCAGCAGTGCATGCCCAGCGAGCGCCGCATGTGCGCTCCCCAGGCACGCGCATAGCGCCCACCAGAGGTTTCCAGCGCCGCCAGGATCGAGCGCCAGCTGCCCTCATGCAGCAGCGTGCAGCGCGCCTGCAGGAGGTGGCCCGGCAGGAGGCGGAGGCACCGTGAACTGGCAGGGAGCCGGGCCTTAGCACGCATTGATGCGCCGACCGGAGCAGCACACAAGATCAAGATACCAGCGCAGCCACAGACGGCGATGACGCACGTTGGGCTGCTCTGCCGACAGGGTGATGGTGAGCATCTGGAAGCCAGCTGCCAACAGAGCTGAAAGGTCGATAGAGCTATGCTCGCGATTGTCAGTCAGCGAAATCTGCATAGCAGAGGGGCACAGCAGCAGCAGCCCAAGCATGAGGAGGGCCGCGGCAGGCTGACAGACAGATGGTGGGGAACAGGCAGGGGAGAGAGCAGGTCGGCAGCATTGCTCATTCCATCTGGCAGGTGGGGTGGCGCCTGATGGGGCACAAGAGGGCGCCCAGACTCTACTGACCTGCAGGAAGCTCTTCCCAGAATGTATCGGGCAGTAGGGATCCGCGCAGGCCTGCTTGCTGCAGTCAGCGGCGCAGGGGGTGCAGGGGCGAAGCGGCGGCGAATGAGGGGGCCAGCCTGCGACGGCGCCACAGAACCCCCACAGAGCAGAGGCAGCAGCAGGTGGACATGGAGGTCCAGCTGGCGAGGAGTGCTGGACCCCACCCGGCAGCAAGAGAGGCGCACCTGTGCGGCTCCTCGTCGGCGCCGGCGGCACCATGCTTGTGGCCGTGGCCATGCTCCGCCTCCAAATAGTCGCTGCTGACGGTGCTGCTGCCATCGTCATCCATTTCTCCAACAGCCGCCGGCCCTGCTGGCGCTGGTGCGGTAATGGTTTCCGGCGCATTGGGGGCAGCAGCAGGCTTGCCACCTTCAGGCGGGGCCGATGCCACAGGCTCCGCTGCTTGCTCCGGCTCTTCAGGCACTCCCACCGCCGCCCCTCTGTCCGAGTCCGAGTCTGCATCCACTTCACTTGCCGCAGATGAGAAACTATCGCCGCTTTCGCTGCCGCCGTTGCTGCCGCTGCCATCTTCGCTGCTGCTGCTGCTACTGCTGCTGCTGCTGGCACTGCCGCTGAGGTCTGGCCAAAGGTAGTTGGCACCCCTGCCAATCACCTCGCCCTCAGCCACCAAAGGGTTCTGCGCAGTACGCAGCAGGGCGGGCGGCGGGCGAGCAAAGGCGGGCGGGGGATGAGGCTCCCCAAGCAGCATACCCCTCCCCAAGCAGCATGCCCCGCTGCTTGCACCCCCAGGCACGCAGCACGTGGTGTCAATGACTAGACACGCAGCCCGCCCACCAGGATGCGAATCATGTTGACCCTGCGGCTCAGTGTCGCCAGGTTGTGCCGCCGGTGTGAGTACAGAGAGAGCTCCTTAAGGTGGCGCAGGTGCTGCACCAGCTCTGTACCAGTGGGCAGCAGGAATGTGTCAGCTTGGTAGCGCCGCGGACGGTAAGGTTTGGGTGGGCATGCGGGCATCCGAGCGCGTGCAGTGGTGGGTGGATAGGGTGGCCGGCTGGCTGGGCCGGCTGGCTGGCTAGATGTCTGCTGGCGTGGGCTGGGGGCGCGCATGCAAAGCAGCGGGCGCGGCGCACCTGCATCAAAGTCCCGGGGGTGCTGGCTGTCCTCCGCCGTCAGGCACAGCGACTCGAGCTGGCGCGGCATGCGCCGCAGCACGGCCGCCACGTCATCCGTCTTGACAGTGCCCAGCACGCTCACCAGCTTGGTGAAGGGACGCAGGTCCAGCTCTGAAGGCAGAGAGGTGGATGCAGGACAGCAAACGGATCAGTCAAGAGGGCCAGGGACAGGCACAACCCTTGTCTTTGATTGACATTCCACGTTCAGCACGCACCCGGCACCAGCGGGATGGACAGCAGGTCTGTGAGGGTGCCGGCGGAGTGAGTGAGGAGGTGTGGGTCGGCGAGCACCTGTAGACAAGGTGGGAGGGTCAGGAGAGACAGGACCATCAGCGGGGGAGGTGTGAAGATGAGGGAGTTGAGCAGACAGGCACGTTGAATAAAGCAGCAGCCCGACCGTCGTGCCAGGGCTCCCGCGGCCCCATGTGCCCCCCCTCCCCACCACCACCACCACGCAACTTCACAAACGCACTCGTGCACCCACACACCTGCGCAGCCCGCTCGTCATCGCACCAGCTGATGCGCCACACGGGCTGCGAGGTGAGCAGCCGGATCTCCGAATCCGTTACCGGCGTCCTGCACAGGCCCATGCACAGTGCAGCAGTACGGTCGCTGTAACATCCAGCAATGCAGCACAGTCTACTGCAGCATACAGAACAGCCCGGCCAACAGGCACGGGCAGCACAGGTGCAGGCGCAGCCGGCAGGCCAGCCTCACGTGAAGTGCATGCTCTTGGGCTTGCCCGCCTCCTGCCTCACAAGCTCCAGCACAAAACAGGCATCCTGCAGGAGAGGCGCAGGAAGGCAGGCTCGCAACGATGGGGGCTTGATCTCCAAAAACATCTCAACCAGTCCTCACCCTTAGCCGCCCCCTCCCTCGACCCTTTCCACTCCCTTGGCCATTTCAAACCAGATGAAGCTCTCCCTGTTGACATGTTCAGACCAGAGGAAGGCTCACCGGAGAGGGCACATCCCTCACAAACTCAGGATGTATCTCGAGCGCCGGATTGACATCGACACCCAGCGGGAGCAGCTCGTCCCTGCAGGCATTTGGCACCAGGTGTTGGGTCCAGCCAGTGTGTCGGGGGTCGCAAAGGCGGGTGGAGGACAGGGAATGCACCCTCTCGGCGGGCGCGCAGGGCGGGTGGCTCTGCACGCCCCACCCTCCTGCTACACGCCCCACCCTCCTGCTGCACGCTGCAGCAGCTGCGGCTCGCTTGCCCTCCCTCACCGCAGCGTCTGCAGGAAGTCATCGGGCTCAATTGGCACGATGGGACCCCGCTGCTGCGCCTCCCCTGCTGGCCCGCTGTAGAGTGCGAGGTCGAAAAACGCCAGCATGGCCTGGAACAATGTTGAAGAGGGCAGGTGGGGGGGCGGTGTGGAAGCCTGGTGAACAGGAAGGATTGGGCATGGTGGCAGTGGTGCGAACAATGCGCAGGTGCAAGCACGGCGCGCCGGCCACCCTCGCCCATCCCTTCCCCCGAAGGCCAGCCTCCCTCCCTCTCGCAGCACGGTCACAATCTCACCTCCTGGAAGTGCTCCCCCTCGGCCATCGCTGACGACACGCGCTTGTACAGATGGTCCTGCAGTACAAGCGGTACACGTGGTACAGGCAGGTGGTGGGCGTCACAGCGGGACCGGCAGCTGGTGCGGCATCTGGGGTCGGATCCGCAGCGGCCCCCACTATCAGGCCGACAACAGCACAGGGTGGAGAAGGAGGCCCGCCAGGTTGCCACCCATTCCTGCTGCCGTGGCACACATTCGACCATGCTTGCCAACCACGTGCTTTGGCACAGCTGCACGCTGCGCTCACCTGGAGGCTGCTGTAGCCAACCTCCCGCACCAGGCACGCCACCGGCTCCCGCCCCACACGCAGCACCGCCAGGCTTGCCGCCACCTGCACCTCCTCGCACCGCGCGCACACATCCACCCAGTCGAGAAACTGTGGAAGGGAGGGGGAGGAGGAATGACGACACCATGACACCGCCCGCCATTCAACGGAACAGCACGGGGCAAGCAACGAGATGCGGCTTGCCGGTTCCGCTGCTGCCACCCGCGCTTGAGGGCAGCGCCGAAGCATGGGCCGCCCTCGCCTTCCCCGCGTCCTGCTTACCACGCTGTCTGCACGCGCCGACAGCAGCTCCAGCTGCTTCATGCCCTCCGGAAGCACAATATCCAATGAGTGCCCCTCATTGTAGTTGCTGCACGGGCGGACGTTGCAGGCCACAGGCACATGCACACCGGGGGAGGCTGGGGAGGTGGCGAAGCGGGCAAACGGAGGGAAAATGGCACAGCGCAGTCGCACGGCGGGCCAGCAGCCATTGCCTCGGTGCTGTCTGTACCTGAGAGCCAGGTGCTTCAGGCGGGTGGGCAGCTCTGAAGTGTCCAGCATGCCCCAGTAGCCTGCGGCAGCGGCAGCATAGCAGATGCAGATGCATGTCACTTGCCAGCATTAATGTTCATCCCACCACCATGACCGATGGATGTGACGGCGAGCAGCGGCAGCGAGCAGGGCAGGCAGGGTGCAACTGCTGCTGGAGTGGCAGCAACCGGGCTGCAGCAAACGGAGTGCAGGCAGCGTCGGAGCCCCGGCTACTGGCGGGCAGCAGGTCGGCAGGCAGGCTGAGCGGGCGGGCAGACGCACCAGCTATGGTCAAGCAGTTGAGCTTGGGCAGCTGCTGGAAAATAGCGGCGTCGATGGGCCGCGCCGGGTCCGCGTCGTCGCGACAAAACAGCGCCACCTGCACATCATGATGGTTGGGTGTGTGGGGTGGGCGGGTGTGGGGTGGGCGGTGGGGGGCAGGGAAATCTAGCAGCCCGCTCCACCCCGCCTGATAACCGCCAGGCGGCAGATGTGCTGAGGCCAGTGCTGCCGCACCTGCTTGAGGCGAGAGAAGTTGTGGAGGAGCGGCAGGGTGTCAAGGCCAACGTGCATGAGGGAGCGCAGCACCGACGAGGAGTGCGCCTGGAACTCCTCCCGCGCCAGCAGCTGGCAGTCGGCGCCCGGCGGAGGCAGCATCGTGCGGGACAGCATCACCACCTGCTCGCCACGACAGCCAGGGGCGGTGCCAAGCCAGTCGGGTGCAGGCTTGACGGCCGGCTGCTCTGGCAGCATGCTGTGCCCGCGTCAGATGCCCAGCCGGGCGTTCAACCCAGCCCTCCCCTACAAGCCCACCGCTCCACGGCCCCACAATCCCCCGACACCTCGCGCTCCGACCCCGCCTCACCTCCATCGGCACGCTGCTCAGCCAGCGGCGGGCCGGCGACGACAGGTGCGCCGGCTTGGTGAGCTCCAGGCACAGCGGCGTGGCCTCCTGCAGCGCCATCAGCCACCCCTTGCACACCAACGCCAGCCCCTGCAGTGCAGCAGCCGTGGGCGGGCAGCGAGCACAGGTCGAGGGAGAGACGAGGCGCCTGGCGGCAGCTGGAATTCTGCGGGTGGAGCTAGGCAGGCGGCACCGGCCGAGCGGTTGGCTGGCATCTGCTTGTCAGTCACACCTGCCATGCCCGCAGAATCTCCTCCAGGGTGACATGCTGCTCCAGCAGGCGGCGGAACACTTCTCCCAGCAGCGAGTGCGGCAGCGCCGACCAGTCCTGCACGTAAAGGCGGCCGTGGCAGAAAAAGGGGGGCAAAAGGGTGGGGTAGCAGGGCCACAAACGCACACACTCAGGCAGAAGGAACACCTCGTGCATTTGTGCAGCGCCACGAATGCAGAAAGCAACTGACGGGCAGATTGGCCCGGCCGCGGGGTGTGGGGAGGCGACGATCAGCGGCGATGGCGGCGGCACCCTTGCCACAGCGCTGCGCGGGCTGGCTCCCGCCTCCCACTCCAGCCTTACATTGCACGATGTCTGGGCCAGCTCCGCGAGGGATGGCATGGGTTGGTCGGGAGGCAGGCTGATTTCAAGACGCTGAATACATCCTTCCAGGCGCTCCATCGTGAGAAACAGCAGAGGGCGCGAGGGGATGCTTTCGTTGTGCAGGCCTCGAGCAACGCACGGGGAGCAGGCGCGCCGCGCTCGGCAGCATGGCGGCGCGCCAGTGCCCCGGGGCCACACCACAAAACAACCTCCTGCTCAAAACTCGCACCACCCCGTTCCTTTAAACTTAGTCAAGTGCAATGCAATCATCCGTATCCAGGCATCACACAAAAGTAATCATAAACAGTTCTCAGAGTAGTAGTGTGGCACGTGTGTACACGGTGTACACAGCGTCAGGTGAACTGGCCGAAAAGGACCAAGAGCGCGAGCAGAATTTTTAACCAAACGCAATGAAAAGGAGTACCACACACAGTAGCAACAGCAAAAGCAAGTACGCTGTGCGCTCCAGGTTGAAATCTGAAAGGAAGGAGAGAAGCAGGGGGAGGCCACCCTTGAGTGCACTTGAGGGCATTTCCTGCTGAAACCTTGCACCTGCCTCTCGGCCACTATCGCTGCCTTGAACCAGGCACCTGCATAATGAGACAGTAAGCAGGCCAGCATGGATGCAGCTAGACTCACCCTCCTGCTTGCGAACACCTCTATGTATGTTCCTGCGCTCTGTGCGTTGCAGCAGCGGCCGCTCCTCAATTGGCCGCTCCTGTGCACCACCACTCGCCAGCCAGGGGTGTTCAAGCACCTGCAGCAGCGCCCACACCACCAGCACTTCCTCAGCACGCTTCCTCAGCAGCAGTGGCGATTGGCTCTGACGGCCCAGTCTGAACCCGACCCCTCCTGCCTGCGAACCCGCCGAACAGCTGGCATCCATGCCATTCCCCAATCTAATCTGCTCGACAGCAGAAACAAGCCTTGCCTGCGCAGGGGTCAGCCGCTTGTCTGGGTCCACCACCAGCAGCTTGGAGACCAGGTCCTTGGCCTGCCAGCTGACCTCCTGCCACACAGGGTCGGCAAATTCAAACTCGCCGCGCTCAACAGCTTCCAGTAGCTGCGGTTTGCTCTCGTGCCAGAAGGGCGGGTAGCCGCCCAGCAGCATGAACAGGATGACGCCGCAGCTCCACAGGTCGCAGGCTGGGCCGTACCCATCCAGATCTGCATCTGTGCTGGCAGCGTCGCGCTTCTTGCCGGCGCAGATCACCTCTGGCGCAATATACTCTGCAGGTCAGGAGAAGGCGTGGGAGTTCGAAGGCTGGGCTCATAGTTGGGGTGCTCATGCTCATGTGGTCGCAGACAGCGAAGCATGAAGGCAGGCATGGGGGGAAGATCCGCCTCCTCCATCTGCCAGATGCACTGGGCGAAGCAAGAGGGCACTCACGCGGCGAGCCACACACGGTCCTCATGCTGTTGAGCACTGCGGGGGAGCCTTTCATGGCAACCCTGCACACAAAGAGAGGTGTCAATTAGCCGCTGTGTATGCACGTGTGGCACAGCCTTCAGGAGCAGGCAGGTGTCTCACCCAAAGTCTGCAATCTTCAAACAACTGATGTCACCCTTCTTTGCCAGCAGCAGATTGTCCAGCTTCAGGTCGCGGTGCACCACCCCCCTGCATAAGCGAGTACCAGAAGGGAAGGAGCCATCATGCACGCGTCGCGAAAGCGCTGCCCAAGCAAGCTCTGGCGAGCCAAATGCGGGCCTCGTGCTCACACAGAGTGCAGGTATTGGACGCCACGCATGAGCTGCAGGAATATGGTGCGCGCATCCTCCTCGCTAAACGGCCCGTGCGTGTTCACCGCGTCCAGCAGCTCGCCGCCTGCAGCGGCAGCAGCAAGCGCATGAGCACATGCAGACAAGGCCTGCTGCTGCGCCGCACTCCCTGCCCTGCTCACCTCGCAGCAGCTCCATGATCAGGTACACCCTGTTGCTTTCGACAAAGTACTCTCGCAGGCCCACAACGTTGGGATGCTCTAGGCCCAACATCGAGCTGATTTCACGCAGCGCCGCCATCCTGGCCTGCCGCTCCGCCTTGGACTCGCTGTCTGCCGGCGGCAGCGGCATTGACTTGCAGGCGCACTGATGCCGAATAGCCCGGTCCGTGGCCACCTGCACCTCTGAGAAGCCTGAGTAGCAGAGGGAGGTGGCGTGTGTGTGTCAACGTACTGCAGGCTGCTGTTGACGCGGCGATGGAGCACATGGGAAAGTCACGTTGGTGCCCACCTCCAGTGCCGATGATGCTGCCCAGGCTGTACACATCCTCCAGCCGGGCGTCCTTGCGCAGCTTCTTGCCGCCCCTGAACAGCCAGCAACATGCACAGTGCGGTTGACATGGCGGCGCCACCGCCGCCCCAAGTGTAATGCTGACGCATGCTGCGCGGCCCCAGGCACGCATCGGCAAGGTTCCACAGCGTCTCAGGCATGCGCTCACTCTGGGAATGGCCCTAGGTCGGCAGCCATGGGCAGTGGGTACAACGGGCGGACGCCCTCAAACACTACGCAGAGAGTCCGGTATGAGAGGTAGCTCCGTGGCGATCAGCAGCAGGTCTGCGCCCTCACTCCAGGTGGGATGGACCCGCCGCACGCCAGCAGGGCAGCGCCGCCAGGTGGGGCAGACAGCCTGTGTTGGAGATGGCTGTGGAGCCCGAAATGCATGTAAAGATCCTTACTTGTTATGGATGCATAGCAGAGTACGCCAAGGTGGTGAACCCGCAAGCAACGGGTATGGGATGAGCCTGCCCGGGGCGAACTGCGTCAACCCGAGCAAGTCTCCTGCTGGTTTTTGTCAACTACTTTACAAGTTGTTTGACAAATCAAAACAGATGTTTGGTGCACTTTCGCTCTCTAATGTAGCAAGCCCTTCAAGGCCAGGTGATGCAGAGGTAGGCCTCCCGGTAAGGATGTGCCCCATGATGGGCATGATGGCCCCCCACCTGGAGGGTCATTGGGGACATCATCCTCAATCATGCATCATTCTCCCTCCCGTTTGTTCTGTTGGCATCCCAGCAACCGTAATACGCTTTTCCAACGAACTCAACCCCCATGAGCACACATGAGCATGGTGCCCAGTCCGGCAGCAAGGCTCTAGGTCCAACGCCGCTATTGAGCGGTGCAGCTAACCAAGCTAAGCAGCTGAAGTCGCGCTTCAACTCGTGGGAAAGGTTTTGTGAAGCACATCCACAGGCGCGCGTCGCCATCGCCGTTCAGTCAGGCTACTCCCACGAGATCAAGTTCTTTTGCCATTCCATCGTGTTCTGGGAGGAGTTCAAGGACTTCTTCACTGAGCGGTGCGCCGCCGCCGGCAGCCGCTCCGAGCGGTCGCGGCTGAAGGGCGAGCTGGGCAAAGCAGGCATTGATTTCAGCAAGTTTCTGGCTTTGGCAATAGACCTGTGGAAGGCAGAAGGTGTTATCTCTCAGTTACAGGCAGATGTCATGATCAAGCTGGCAACGGGCACTGCATTCGACACGGATGGTAAGCCGGGCTGCCTTTGCCCGCTGGCATGCCTCGCTTCTCGCCTCTCGATTGCTTGTCCGCACGGCAGTGCCATATGCTTGCAATAAGTTAAATTGAATGGTTGGATAGCTTG
>NW_005435053.1:241932-277395 GCF_000147415.1 Chlorella variabilis
CACATCAAGCAGCTTGGTGTTATTGACTGGCGCAGTCGGCACACAGCTGATCTGGAGAGGGTGCACGGTGATATTGGGGCGCCCATGCGTCTTGCACTCCCATACCGGCAACGTGAGCCTGCCCACCACGCCGAGCGGCCCATAAAACACAGCTGCCTGGCTGCCCGTCTTGTGCAACTCACAGCAGCTGCCATTTTCTGCTGCTAAGTGGCAAGGAAGCGGCTCCATGCTGGCCAGCTGGGCTTGCCGCTGCTGGAGCTGCTGCTGGCGCTCCTGCCGCTGCTGCGCCGCCCGGCCCGGCAGAGAGGCCAAGAAGGCATCCACGTCCGCTCCGAGCCGAGCCTCCCAGTGATCACGTTTGCGTCCTTGCCGGTCGCCCCAGCCTAAGAAGCCGCTGGGTGCTCGCTCATCCTCGTTGTCATCCCTCTCACCCCGCCGCCTGGCCTGCCCTGGCACATTGAAGGGAGCTTGTTGTCCTGGTCTACTTGCACGGGATCTTTTTGGCTGTGGCCCGTCTAGAGGCCTGGGGGCCGTGGTCTTGCTAACCACCTTCACCCTAAAGTGGTGGCTCATGTCCTAGAAAGCATATTACGGTTGCTGGGATGCCAACAGAACAAACGGGAGGGAGAATGATGCATGATTGAGGATGATGTCCCCAATGACCCTCCAGGTGGGGGGCCATCATGCCCATCATGGGGCACATCCTTACCGGGAGGCCTACCTGGGTCGCTCCTGAGGATGCAAATGAACAAGCCCCCAACTGGGCAAAGCGGAGTGAGTGAGCATGAAATGAAATACGGAGACTTGAATGGAGGCTTGAATGAAGAAAAAATCAACAACGGTTCCTGTGCTCTCAATGGGGGGGAAGAAATAGTGCCACTCAAAGCATATGCCAAGGGGATTGGGTTTGAGTTTGAGTTCAAAGTATTGCAAAAGGGATGCCGCGCTCAAAGGACGCCGAGATGAAGCCGAGATGCTGTAATGCAAGTACCACTCATTCAGAGGGTGCCACGGGAAGCTGATCAAGTGAGGTGTTGCTCTCCATAAACCACGCCTGCGCAGCCTTGACTGAGATGTCTGCAATGATGTCGTGCAGCCGGGGGCTGCCCGGCTGGGTCTTGCGCTTGGACAGGCCCACGCCGCTCTTCATGCGCTCCTGGGTCTGCGACAGCGGCCGCTCCTTCTTGCAGGCTGCCATCCAGGGGTGAGCCAGCACCTGGAGCAGGTAAAGCAGGCATCAGCAAATGGCAGCCGAACGCCGACGCTCCAGGTCCTCTTGCTGCTCAAAAATGCCTACTGTACATCCGTGCAAGCCATGCACTTGATGAGGCCCAGTGCTGCCATCAGCGCAGTCTGGCGGCTGCACGCACCTGCTCAGGGGTCAGCCGCTTGGCGGGGTCCACCACGAGCAGCTTGGAGATGAGGTCCTTTGCCTCCCGGCTGACAGTCTTCCACACCTTGTCTGAGAACGAGAAGGTGCCACGTATGATGGCGCTCAGCAAGAGCGGCTGGCGCTCATTCCAGAAAGGCGGGTAGCCGCCCAGCAGCATGAACAGGATGACGCCGCAGCTCCACAGGTCACAGGCGGGGCCGTACACATTAAGTGACGGCACGGCCTTGGGAGAGCTCCGCTTCTTGCCGGCGCGGATGACCTCGGGCGCAATGTACTCTGCAGGCAACAGCGCGCGGAGGGAGAGGGGCAGCGGTGGAGGGGCTGGGGTAGGTATAAACCACGGGAGCCATGCTGTGACAGACGGGCGCTGCAGGCAAACTCGCGCTGTGCATCTGCATTGCAGATTCGACTGCAAACAAGACAGCTCCCGCAGGCTACCCACGTGATGTGCCACACACAGTCCGCATCTGGTGGAGCGCGTTGGGCGTGTGCTGCTTCATTGCAATCCTGCACATACCGGGCGGAGCAGCTTGCTGCTGCAGTGGGCCCAGCAGTTCACGAGGTTGCCACAACAGACTGCCACGCAAGCAGCAGGACCTGCTCTGCCCTGGCCGCGCAAGCTACCAACTACCCTGCGATCAGCAGTCAGAGGGAGCAGCCAGCCAGAAGGCAAAGCTCACCCAAAGTCTGCAATCTTGACGGTGCTGATGTCGCCCTTCTTTGCCAGCAGCAGGTTGTCCAGCTTCAGGTCGCGGTGCACCACGCCCCTGCACCGCCGGACACCGCAAAGCAGCAGCAATCAGCACAAGGGGGCAGCGCAGACTGCCAATGCAAGCGCTGGCAAGCCACATGCGGGCTTCATGCGACCTCGTGAAGGGGCACTCACACAGAGTGCAGGTATTGAACGCCGCGCATGAGCTGGCAGAAGATGGCCCGCGCATCTGCCTCACTGTAGTTTCCGTGCGTGTTCACCGCGTCCAGCAGCTCGCCGCCTGCAGTAGCAGCAGCAGCAGCAGCGTCGCAAGCTCGCCCAGCCCCGGCGCTGACGTTGCTGCGCCGCACTCCCTGCCCTGCTCACCTCGCAGCAGCTCCATGATCAGGTACACCCTGTTGTTTTCAACGAAGTATTCCTTCATTCCCACCACGTTGGGATGCTCCAAATCCAGCACGGCGTCAATCTCCCGCAGCGTGTCCGTGCGGTTTTCCTGGTCCTCTTTTGACTCGCTGTCTGCTGGCGGAAGCGACATGATCTTGCAGGCCCACTGCTGCTTGGTTTCCCGGTCTGTGATGATCTTCACCTTGGAGAAGCCTGCAGCAGCGGCAGGGGCGCCGTGGCGCGAGTGTCGGCGAGGCCAGCTGGCGACGGGGCGAGCGGCCAGATCAGAAGCCACGGCAACGGCGCATCCTCCCAAGCCTCACCTCCAGCGCCAATAGTTCCTCCAACACGGTAGACATCCCTCAGCCTGGCGCCTTTGCGTAGCTTCTTGCCCTCCCTGCACAGCAAGTGACGCCGGCGGCGGGTGCAGAGTCGGGACCTGCCGGGGGCGGGCGCCAGCACACTCCGCGTGCGATTGCGGCTGGCAGGGGCCCCGTGCTCACTCAGGGAAGGGGCCTTGGTCGAAGATTTCCTTGGCCGCTGGCGCCGACCCCACGGGCGCGGAAATGCAGGCACCCATGCTTCCGGTGCAACAACCTACAAGCCGTGTGGCTAGCTGGGTGGGATGCGCGGCTTGTGTTCAAGCAAAAATTAGAAGAAATGGGCGGGTTTTTGGATGAGGGCCGTTTTCGACCGCCACAAATCGTGACGCAACAGCGGAATCATGACAGGACAATCTAGCGGGTGCTGGACTTTGACTGCCTTGCGCTCAGGAGTTGCTGCTACCGAAAGTCAGACAGAAAGGCCTCTTCTCGGCAGGCCTCCCCCCGCGGCATGCATGTGCCTCTGCACCACAGACCAACTAAAGACCAACCCTTCTAACGGCGTCCGACAGCAGACTGCCAGCAGACTGCCAGCCCGGAATGCAGTTTCTCAGGCTGCACCCAGCGGGCGACTGTCAACAGCGGCGATGGCCAGCGGGTGCGGTTGCGGCGGCGCATGCCCGGTGGCGCTCCCTCCAGTCAGGCTGGCTGTTCTATAGCAGCATGCTGCCTCGCAATAAAACCGTGGCGACTCGCCAAAGGCTGGGCATCAAGCCAAACGCCTCCAACTGGTTCAGGCCGGCCACTCAACCACAGGCTGCTGCAGCGCCGCTGCCGCCGCCGCTGCCGATGCGTCTGCGATCACATCGTGCAGCCGTGGGCCCTCCTCGCTCGGGCGCTTGCGTAGCCTGTTGAGGATGCCCGTTCGCATACGCTCGCTCGTCTGTGGCAGCCGCCGCGCCTGCCGGCTGCATCCCACCATCCAAGGGTGTGCCAGAACCTGCACCAGCAGCAGCATCAAGGAAGGCATCGGCAACAGCAACAGCCTCTCATGCCCACCGCTGCCTAGCATGTCCAAAGAGCGATGCGCACCTGCTTAGGGGTCAGCCGCTTGTCTGGGTCCACCACCAGCAGCTTGGAGACGAGGTCCTTGGCCTCTCTGCTGACCTCCTGCCACACGGGATCGTCAAATTCAAACTTGCCACGTGAAATTGACCGGAGCAGCAGTGGCTGGCTCTCGTGCCAGAAGGGCGGGTAGCCGCCCAGCAGCATGAACAGGATGACGCCGCAGCTCCACAGGTCGCAGGCTGGGCCGTATGCGGTGCCGGCGGCGGTGGCGATGATGTGCTTGCTGGCACAGACCACCTCTGGCGCCATGTATTCTGCAGAAAGGTGTGGCAAACAGGCTCACAGCCCATCTGCTTTGTTAGCAGGGCCATTGTTGCTGCGATACAACCACTGCGACTGAAGCAGCAGACAAGAAAGAGAAGGGGCACGTACGTGGCGTGCCAACCACAGTCCTCATCTGCCTGAGGCCATACATGGGATGTAGCTTCCTTGCGACCCTGCGCAAGCAGCGCAGCAGATGGCAATGGGCGAGTTGAATTGAGTGGCAGCCCAAGGAATTGCAGCGGGCACATGCCTTGCCGAAAATGCACAGCAAGCAGCTGGGACCCCTACCCAAAGTCTGCAATCTTGACGGTGCTGATGTCGCCCTTCTTTGCCAGCAGCAGGTTGTCCAGCTTCAAGTCGCGGTGCACCACGCCCCTGCACCGCCAAACACCGCAACACAGCAGCAATCAGCACAAGGGGGCAGCGCAGACTGCCAATGCAAGCGCTGGCAAGCCAGGTGCGGGCTTCATGCGACCGGCGCACTCACACAGAGTGCAGGTATTGAACGCCGCGCATGAGCTGGGAGAAAATGGTCTGCGCATCTGCCTCACTGTAGTTTCCGTGCGAGTTCACCGCATCCAGCAGCTCGCCGCCTGCAGTAGCAGCAGCAGCAGCGCAAGCTCGCCCTGCCCCGGCACTGACGCTGCTGCGCTGCACTCCCTGCCCTGCTCACCTCGCAGCAGCTCCATGATCAGGTACACCCTGTTGTTTTCAACAAAGTACTCTCGCAGGGCCAACACGTTGGGATGCCCCAGGCCCAGCCTGACCAGCACGTCTACCTCTCGCATGATGGACCTCCGCCGCGCCGGCTGCCGCCCCGGCCGAGGCAGCGACATGATCTTGCAGGCCCACTGCTCCCCGGTGGCTCTATCTGTGGCCAGCTTGACCACTGAGAAGCCTGCAGTGGCAGCAGATAAGAGTGAGGGACACCAACGGTGAGGACGTGCCCAGGTGCGAGTGCTGGCCCAGGAGGACCGGTGCACCTCCAGTGCCGATGGTTCCGCCTAACTGGTACACATCTTTCAGGGCATCTCTCCGCAGTTTTTTTCCGTTGCTGCAGCAGTGTTGCAGGGCGGCGTTTCGGGAGGGCGGCGCCTTCGGGTGGGAGGGCTGCGCCTTCGGCGCCCTCTTGACCGCCCGGTGTCGGCATGGTTCCGAATGAGGCTCATGCGTGTGTAGGCTCACTCTGGGTATGATTCATCGTCGATTCGCTGCGCAGCGCTTACGGGAGCAGAAGCACAGCACCCCCCCATGGCCCTCAGGACAAGTTTGTTTGTTCTGGATTCAAATCAAGGCTTTTTTGGCTGTCGGGGATCGGGGGAGCGTCTGCGAAGGCACCTGGCCATGCCTCGCGACAGGCTGGCGCCCGCTGGAGGCGGGACGGTTGAAAAGATGAGACTGAGCTTCAAGCAAGTGAAAATGTGAACCATAGATCACATGTCATGAAACCAGCAAACATGGATCCATGCTTGCAAACGGGGTGCCCGCTGCAAACCTCTTCAACCGCACCTTGTGTTGACCAGCGCCAACGCCGACGCCTCACTCTTTCAGTTTCCCCCGCACCGCCATGCCATAATCACAATACTTGTCCATATGTGTGAGTGACAATGGCTACTCACACAGCGTACCGCCTGGAGGCTGGCACCCAGGCACCCCATGGCCGCGTCTTGCGCCTCCAGCGCGCCACCGCGCGAAGCATGGCGCCGCCGCCTGCGCAGTGTAGAGTCTCTTCCCCCCTTTTATTTCTCTGTTGATCTGCGGACTAGTTTCAATGACACAAACACGGAGCAAGGAGAAGGTCAAGGCGCTGCTCAAGAGCGCGTGGAAGGCTGGCGAGGCTCTGCTCCGCAACAAGACCAAACTCGAGCTGAGTGTGCTGGGCGCCACAAGCGAGGTGCCCTGGGGCCCGACGGGCGCCGCGATGGCAGGCAAGTTTTGCGGCGTGCCCAAGGCCTATGGAAGCCAGGGGTCTGTTGGCTTGGCAGGCCAGTGAGCGTTGCGCATTGGGAGACGACACGGGTTGCAGGGCGGCGGTCGTCGCAACCACCGGCCGCACGGCAGCGGGCGGCGGTGGCACGGCGGCAGCGGCGCCCGCTCAGCTCCTCACCCCTGCTGCCGCGCAGAGATTGCCGAGGCCAGCTACGACGCGGAGAAGTTCCGCCAGGCCTGGGGCGTCATCCTGCAGCGCTTTGAGTGCGAGCCGCCGCAGTGGCGGCGCGTCTACAAGGTGTGAATGCGCGCGCCGCGGCGCCTCTGGCCCGCGATGCGAGCCTGGCTGCCGCGCCCCCCGGCAACCCCTTCCCCTGATGCTTGACGGAGCAATGTCCTGCTTCGTCTCACGCAGCAGCAAGCTCACTATGGCCTCCCTTGTTCCCCGCGCACCTGCACGCCCCCCTCACCACCCAACCACCCACCCACCGCGCGGCGCCGTTCCGCAGGCCCTTCTGTTGACCGAGCACCTGCTGAAGAACAGCGGCCAGCACGTGGTGCAGACCATCCTGGATGCGTCGGGGGTGATAGAGGGCCTGAAGCAGTTCAAGTACTTGGACGAAATGAACAAGGACCATGGCATCAACGTGGGTGCTGCCACCCGCCGCCGCCCGCCCGCCCAGATACCATACACGCCCCGCGGGGCTGGCCTGGGCTCTTGTGCTGCATGGCACACATGGCCCACCACCTGCGCCACTCCAGCGCGGGGACGGCAGCGCGGCGGGCACTGGAAGCAGTGATGCAGGCGTGAGGCGACAGCCGCGCGGGCCCTGCCTTGTCCCGCCTCCGCAGGTGTCCAACCGCGCCAAGGAGCTGAGCCTGCTGCTGGCAGACCCCGACCGCATCAGGTGGGTGGCGGCAGGTGGCCGCGGACGGCCCCCCCAACCGTCAGGCTCCCTGCATTGCCAAGCCCCCCCACTGTGGTGCAACACATGCGCCGCTGCTCCAGGCTGCCTGCCCCCTGCTGCCGCCTCGCCGCCCCGCTGCCCGTGCCTTGTGTCGACTGCCGCCGCCGCTAACGCGCAGGGCGGAGCGGGCCAAGGCCAAGGCACTCAAGGACAAGTTCAAGGGCGCCACGCGCGAGGATATGGCGGCGGCCGCCCCGCCCGGCGCCGGCGCCGGCGCCGGCACCTCCTGGGCCGGCGGAGCGCAGCCCAGCCCCTCGGCCGGCTCTGCCAGCAGCGCCAGGGGCGCGCACGACGACGCGGGCGCCGCTGCGCGCTTCGGCCAGCTGGGCCTGGTCGGGTCGCCGCGCCCCGCGGGGCGTGTGGCGCTGCCGGCGCAGGACGTGGGGGAGGGTGAGGACGAGGGGGAGGAGCTGGCGTGCGGCGGGCGCAGCAGCTCCACAACCTCGACCAGGCCGCCTGCCAAGGTGGGTGGCGCAGCAGGCAGGTGCACTGGTGCGGAGGCCAGCGGGTTTGCGCTGGTAGCGCCACCGCAGTGACGGCCAGCGCCACCGCCGTGGTGTGCCAGCGCGCACCTTCTCTCTCGCTCGCACGCACACCATCACCACCCGTGATCTGCTGGCATGAATGCACGCCTCTCCCTCTCCCTGCCCTCCGCCTGCCTGCCCCCCATGCTGCAGGGCTACGCCGCAGTGGGCGCCGACCCTGTGGCCGCCACCGCGCAGCGCATCGACGGCCTGCGCCAGGCGGGGGTGCTGCGTGACGACCCGCCCAGCCCCGCAGGCTCTGCCTGCTCGGCGCGCGGCGCCGCCGGCGCCTCCCCCAGCGCCGCCATGCCCAGCTCCAAGTCTTGCGAGGACCTCAGGGTGGCGCGCTCCGGCGGCTCGCAGGTCGGGCGGCGCTGGCGGGTGCCCTGCTGGCGGCTGGGCTCCCGGCGGCCGGCAGCGCGGGCAGGCTCTGGAGGGATGCTTGCCCCGCCGCCTCCAGCGTGCAGCCACCAGCCTGGGGTCATGGCATCGTCACACTGACCAGTACCGTCCCGCAAGAAAAAAACCGCCCTGCCCTGCCCGCAACACACGCTGCCTGCAGACCAGCAAGCCGTCGCTGGCTGAGCTGACGGCCCGCAAGGCTGGGCCCAAGAAGCTGCAGGATGTGCACGTCAGCCCCGCCATCAAGCAAGCCCTGGGGGGCATCAAGCTGGCCCCGCCGCCCACCACCAAGCCCGTGCCAGCTGCGGTGGCGCTTCCGCCGCCGCCAGCCGGCCGCGGCACCGCCAGCCCGCCCGCAGTGCCACACCAGCACAGCGGCGCCAGCGGCGGGCACAGCCCAGCTGCTGCCAGCACCTCGGCCCCCGCCAGCCCCACCAGCCCTGCCGCACTGGCAGACCTGCTGGAGGCGCCGGCTGCCGCGGCAGCACCTCACAGCCCTGCGGCGGCACGCAGCGCAGGCGGTGGCCTGTCCTGGACGGCACACGGCAGCCCTGGTGCCAAGGCTGGCGCTGCCGCCCTCGGCCAGGACCCTGCACCCTTTGATGCCTTTGGCACCTTCCAGCAGAGTGAGGCTGCAGCCGCAGATAGGTGGCCGGTGCAAAGGGCTGTCGCGCTGCATCAACCGACCTTCTCACCGCTGTTTGCTTCACCACTGTTGTGCTGCTGCACCTGCGACTTGCAGGCCCAAGCAGCGGACCCGCCAGCCCCGACGCCGGCTTTGCCGCCTTCACAAAGCCCGGCGGCAGCCCCGCACGTGCCATCAACCTGACTGCCGCCGCGGGGCCAGCCTCCGGCAGTCCGACCGCGCTGCCGGCGCACCTGTTTGCCGAGCCGGCGCTGCCCCCTGCCTACGGCAGCACTGCAACCTGGGGCACCCACCTGGCTGGTGTGAGCCCCAAGCCGCCCCTGGCTGGCGCAGCGGCGGGCACCCCGTCTGGTGGCAGCAGCCCGGGCAGGCTCAAGGCGGTGGCGGCGGATGACGCCTTTGCAGAGTTTGACCCCTTCGGCAGGCAGTAGGCAGCAGCAGATAGGGCGGCAGGCAAGAACGTAGGTAGTCAGCAGGAAACGGCAGCACTGGCGCGATGTCAGCGGCATGCCACGGCAGGAGCAGGCAGCCAAGACCCCAATGTACAGCAGGTAGCAGGCCTGGCCAGCTGCCCTTTCTTTGGTAGATGCTTTACAAGTGCTGTTTGCAAATTAGTTTTTGCGTTTATGCGTGGGGAGAGATTGGGTTTGAAATGCGGTAGGACCAACACTGTACGATGTAGAGGGGCAATAGGCGCCTCCTGTTCACAGACTCATGGCACGGCAGGGCTGGAGAAGAAGAAGAATCGGTAAGAATAGGTGGGGAGTGCAGGGGCCGAGGGGCGCTCAAAAGAGGGGGCGAAGGGGGCGGCACGTGCACATGGCTCATGCAGCCTACGGGCCTGGAGGGGGCCTGCGGTGCACGCGGGCATGGTGCAGAGTGTCCTGTGCTCTCCTCGGCAGCCGCCTGGTCGGTGCTGAGGGTGGGGGAGCGCTCAGCTCAAAGTCAAAACTCAAAATTGGAAGGGTCGGCGGCCGCGCGCCAGAGAGGCGGGCAGGCGCCGCACCAGCAAAGTGCGGCCGATCGGGACTTGAATCTTGGATGAAAGTAGGCGCTGCTCTTGGCGAAGGCGGCGGCGCAGGCGGCGGCGGCCCAGTTCGAGGCGAGGCTGCCGCCGATCCCGCGCCGCCAGCTTCGGCAGTGTGTGCTGTACAGATGGGCCCAGCCAAGTGCGGCGCGCCGCTGTGGTGGCTTAGCTGCTGCTAGTCCTAATCCTACTCCTAATCCTATTGGGCAGCATGGGCTCGGCCTACATTGCTGCCATGCCGCCCGCGGCGGACGCTGCGTGAAAGGTGAGGCTGGCAGCTGACGCGGGGCTCCTGGTGGAGCCGCCCCCGGCACCGGCCTGGATGCCTGCCGCCAGCTGCGCCGCCAGCTGCGGGTCATGCTGGAACGTGAAGGAGTTGGTGATGAGCTCCCGCAGCAGGCCCGCAGGCTGCGAAGGATGGCATTCTGCGGCAGCGAAACGGGCCAGGGAGGGAAGGGGGGAGGGTGCGTAAGTATGGAGCGGGACCAGAGGCCGGCACCCGACTGGAAACGCTGGTTCACGGCTGGACGTCAGAGGCATCCACCACAGGCAGGCCAGTGCAAGCACAGACAGAGATGCGGGTGGTGGCGGGCCGGGCGGGCCAGCGGGCGGGGGCAGCGGTTTCTCACCCACCCTCGGGCCGGGTCTTGATGGGGCGCAGCCTCTTGTGAACAAACAGGAAGTACTCGTTCTCCACCTGCGGTGGGGTGGGGGGGTGGGGGTGGGTAGGAGGGAGGCGCGAGCCTGGTTACGAGCGGTACACGCGTGTACGGCGAGGGGCCAGACCAGTAGGGGTGAGGAGGAGGAGGAGGATGTAGCAGGCAGGATGCCAGGGGAGGGGCGGTGCTGGGCTGCTGGGGGGTGGCCCAGCAGGAGGTTTGACCACCCGCCCTGGCTGGCCCCTGCTCCCCACCCAGAGGCCCACCTGGTGCTCCACCAGCAGGACCTGGCAGGCGGCGTGGATGGCGGCCTGGTGCTGCGCCGCCGACTCGCCGGAGGAGCGCACGTGTCCGGTGGGGGAGGGCATGCCGCCCGAGGCGGAGCCGCCCAGGCTGCTGCTGCTGCTGCGGGAGTAGAAGGCGGCGGAGGAGCTGGCGGAGGTGCAGCTGCTGTAGGAGCCAGACTCGGAGACGGGGCTGCAGATGACGTCCACGCCCGAGTGGTGCGGGCAGGCCGCGCCGCAGGCGGTGGAGCAGCAGGTACCGGCTGGCGCCGCCGCCTGCAGCGTGCCAAAGCCGCCAGCCAGGCCGCACTCGAGGCCGTGGGGGACGGCGGCGCGCTGGCGGCGCCGCCGCGCCGTCAGGCGCTGGAGGAATAGGAAGCAGCCGCTCATGGCCACCGCGCAGATGAGGGGGAGTAGGGTGAGCAGCGTGCCGGTTGCGGTGGCAGTGGCGGGGTTACCCTCCACAGCCAAGGGCCCTGCAGGAGGGGGAGGCGGCAGCAGAGGGAGGCGCAGGAATGAGTGGCGGGCAGGACAGCGCTGGCTGCTAGGGCGGCATGTTCGCGTGGAAGGCTATCAAGTGCGCAGGCACGGTCGCATCAGCAGCGCAGAGGGCAGCAAGGGTGCAGGCTTTGGAGGTGGTGGGCATGCAGCCGGCGCAGAGGCGGAACGGAGGCGGGCAAGGGTGTGCGGGCGGCAGCGGCGGGCGGGGCTTGCCTAGGATGTGGGGATAGAAGACTAACAGAGCAGAGCCCAGGAGTAGCTCAGAGGCCAGCCAAGCGACCTGGAGGTAGAGGGCTGCCTGCGCGAGGGTGCCACGAGGGGTCGCCGGATTGCTGCCGCCTGCGGTGGTCGTGCCAAAGGGCGGCGACGGGGCCTCGGAGGCGCGCCGCCGGCGCTGTGCCTGGTAGCTGACTGCGCCTACGCAGAGGAGGACGGCGAGGCGGAGGAGGCAGAGAAGCAGGAGATGCTGGATGCCTGCAGTTGGAGGGGGACGGGGGAAGTCACAGGCCTCAGCGAATGGCGGCAACGGGCAGCGGCGGGGAACAAAGCTGCCGGTAGTGCGGTGGTGCACTGGGCGCTTGGCCAGGCCATCGGGACGCGGCGATCATCGCCTGGGACCGATTGCCGGTCGCAGAGAGGCTCGCCAGCGCCCGCCAGCGCCTTTCGCTGTATTGCACCTTGCCCCCCATGTGGGCCATGCAAGGGGGAAGGCCCACCCCTGGGCTGCCCCGCGCCCCGCTGCACCGCTCATTGCGCACCTGCGGGTGCCTGAACAAGGGTCCACAGGGCAAGGGTGGCCAGGAGCGTGTAGAGGAGCACCACAAGCTGCCAGAGCCGCAGAAACTCGGGAAGCCGGCCGGCGGGGTCTTTGTCCGTCAGCAGCCGCTCACAACGCATATCAGACTAGAGAGGCGAGCATGTGGCCGCCATTCGCCGCTTCAACACACAAATCTGTGGAGATGGAGATCTGTTCGGCCTGGCTCGGCGAAGCCTGGCGCTGATGCGGGGTCAATTGAGAGATAAGTGACAAAGCAGAGATGGATGGGAAGGCAATGGGGGCGGTGTGAATGAGGTCTGGCTGCTGCACGCGGTGAATCAGCATGGGAATGGGGCTTTGGAAAGCGCGGCATTTGAAGCGCGACCCTTGGGAATCGGCCCCTCCAGGTCCTGGCGGTCGGACTGGGCGCCAAGTAGCGGCCGCAAGCCGTTCTGCGCTCTCCCGCGCAGGGGTGTGTCCATGCCCTGCATGTGAGTGACTCCGCGCGCTTAAGCGCTGCCGCTCCGCGCTGCTGGCACTCCCGCAACCGCACTCTGGAAAATGCCGCCTTTGCAGCGATACAACAGCGACATGCCGCCTCCCGCACGCTCCTCAGTCGTGTTCTCGCTTCGCTCGCCGTTCACGGCCGGGTGGTTACATTTACTGTGGTTTGATGCCACCGCTAGTGATCGGGGTGGGTTCACGATCCAGTGGAGCTAGCGCCCACCGCCATGCCCAGTCAGACGAGCAGCCCTCACTGCCTTGATTTTGACAGCCGTGTCCGTCTTGAGGGCCACCGCCCTGCTCACCCGGGCCGCCAGGGAGCCGCGGCTGAGCGGCCGCTCGTCGTCGGCGGCTCCTGCGGCTGCTGCCGCCGTGCCGCCGCCCGTGCCACTCCGCGACGCAGTCAGCGAGGCCACGCCGCCGGGCCCCACCCCGCTGCCGCCGCTGCCAGTGGACGGCTGCTCGATCACATACTGCAGCGGCGCCTCCCCCTGGCGCTTGCCCGTCAGCACGTCGGCCGCGCGCTCGCCGGCGGCGGCATCGCTGCCGTCGGCTGCCAGTAGCGAGTACTGTGCCAGCAGCTCGTTGGTGCGCTGCTCCAGCACCCCCAGGTACTGAATCAGGTTCTTGTCTGTCACCCCCTCCCCGCCCTCGCCCAATAGCTCCAGCACCGCCGGCGTGGCACACCTGCGGCAGGTCAGGGTGAATGAGAGGGCCGTGGTGCGACGCGCCGGCAGGTGGAGTAATGCATTCAGCGGGGCTCAGCAGCATCTGGTGCTCCACATAAGCAGCAGGCAATGACATCGCAGGCACCCAGTCAGGCATGCCAGGGCAGCTGCAGGCAGGCAGCAGCAGGTCTGGGTGGGCCGCTCCCCAGCCACCCCACCCACCCGCAGCGGTTGAACATGTCGAGCACCGCCGCCCTGAGCGAGTTGACTGTGGCCACAGCCTGGCTGTGCTTGCCCTCGTACCCCTCCGCCGCCTCCTCCACCGCCACCAGCTCCGCGCCCAGCGCACGCAGCGCCTGGCTACGGTCGTCGTTGGCCGCTGCCACCGTCTCAGCCCGGTGCCGCTCCACCTCCACCCTGCAGGGATGGGGCCGGCACGGTGGGAGACAGGGTGGGCAGACAACACCGGCCGTGTGACATGCTGCGTCATAGCCGCATAGTTGGCAGCCCAGGCTGGCAGCACACGTAGAACAGGCCATCTGCGGAGAGCAGGTGGCGGCGCCCTGCCACCACCCACCTGAGGCTGCCAATGCTGTCCTTCAGCTTGTCCACCTCAGCGCTCAGGTCGTTCACATAGTTGAAGAGGCTGAAGTTGGCCTCCTCGCCCTCCACCAGCGCAGCCAGCAGCTCATCTGCATCCTCTACGCCTGTGGGCAGCAGGGACGGTGCGGGAAGGCGGTGCACGTGCAGCTTTGGGGCAGGGCTGTCAGCATGCTGATGAGGTGCATGTTGCCGTCAACTGCCAACATTGGCAACGCCTGTCTCTCGCCCACTACCGCGCCAAGTTGCGCCCTCACCTGTAGCAACCAGCACCTTGCTGAGCGCTGCCTTGAGCTGCTTGACACGCTCCGGAGCAGTGGCCGCCGCTGCAGCAGCGTTGCCCTCTGCTGGCTCGCCCTGCGCACCAGCAGCGTCGCCTCCGCCGCCGGCTGCGGTGCTGCGCACCAGTGCTGAGCGCCGCTTGCTGGCTGGGGCAAATTCCTGCCTGAACAGCTGAGCCATCTGGTCCTCGCGGGCGGCGATGTCGCGCGCGCGCTGTGCCTCCCTGCTGTGCCTGTCCTGCTCCACAATGTCGGTCAGCTGGCGCCACTCGGCCTCGTAGTTTGCCACGTCCTTGTCCGCCTGCGCCTTCACCTGTACCTGCAGGATGAGCGCCTGCAGGGGCAGGCCCCGGCAGCCCAGTGTGTGTGACTAGCCAGTAGGGAAGGAGCAGGGGCTGTGGAAGCATTCGCATGGCGCAAGTGGAATGGGCTGAGCAGCCGCGCTCACAGGTCGCTGCCCTGCAGCTGCACCTGCGGCATTCCCCCGCTACTTGGGCCACGCCTGCCCTGCCCCCTCACCTTCTCCCTTGCCTCGTGCGACTCTGCGATCCGCGCAATCACCTCCACCATCTCTCCCTTCTGGCGCGCCAGGCCCCGCTGCAGCTTGCCCGCCAGCTCGTCAAACAGCAGGCGCTCGCGGCGCAGCGAGTCGATGCGGGCGCGCAGCGCGCGGCTGCGCGCCGCCGCCTCGTTGTACCGCACGCTCGCCTGCTGCAGCCGGTTCTCCAGCACACGGATGCGTCGCTGGACCTGCGACACAGGCCGGCAGGTTTATGGACCAGCGCACCGTGCTCGGCGTGCGTGCATAGGCAGGCCAAAGCCCACAGAGCCCAGGCCCGTCGTCTGTCTGCCCACCTTTGTGTACTGCTGCGCCGAGTTGTTGATGCCGCCCATTTGCACCCGCTGCTCACCGATGCGGCCCTTGAGAGCCTCCACGCCGTGCTCCAGCTCCGCCTTGAGCCGCTGCTCCTCGGTAATCTTCAGGGCGGCAGCAGCGGTGATGGGGCAAGTGACAGCAGAGCGACCGCGGCAGTGAAACAATGCCCGCCTGCCCTTTTCCCACCACAGTACGTGCTGCCTTTCCCGCCCCGCCCTTTCCCGGCTGCCCCACCTTGACCACATACACATCGGCCTGCTCTTGGAGGTTGGCGATGAGCGCTGCCGCAGTCTGCGTGGTGGGGTTGACGCTGAACTTGTTCTCCAGCATGAACTCCTCCTTGAGCTTCAGGTTGTCGGCGGCAATGACCTCGATTGCTGCGCGCTGCTTGCGCAGGAACTGCGCATTGTCGGCAGGGCGGGGCGGCGCTGCCGCCGCCGCCGGCGCCGTGGCGGGCGGCATGGCTGTTGAACAGTTATGGGCGGGGTGAGGCCCTGGCAGTAAAATCACAAGCTGTTTTGGCGCTTTCAGAGCGCTCTGGCTGCGCCTGGCCCGCTTTGCGCCTCTCGGAGGTGGGACCCGCTGGGGGCAGGTTACGCAGAGCAGGCTGGCACGCTGGCTTCTTGATTTGATGAAAGCAATTGCGAGACGTAGTGGCTCCAATTGCCGTGGTCAGCGCGAGAACGTGCTGTGGCGTGCTGTGGGGCTTTGCCGCCCTGGAGAACCAAGACCCGCAACCCACGCCCAGGGGAGTTTGCCGCCCGACTGCTTAAAGATCCAGCGTGCCCGGAGGCCGCCAACCCCTCGATCAGCCCCGCGCCGGTGGTGAAACCCTCTCCCGGCAACCAGTGGGCCGCTTGTTCACTCAGATCAGGACCGTCTAGCGAGGCGGGGATGGGTCGGGACGTCGAGACCCCAGAAAGCCAGTATGGGTGAGTGCCCACCCCGATCGCCCTACCACCCAGGCTCTGGCCGTGGGCACCGGCGGCCGCCTGGCGGAGAACGGCTCGGCATGGAGGTCGTGGGTCGGGGTACTGGAGCTGGGTGGCCAGCTAGCGGGCTGCAGAGCAGGAGTGCAGGCGGGCGGCAAAGCCCTGGCGGGTCGGCGCAGGTCGTCGGCCTGCTGCCACTCGAGGCCTGTGGCTCTGTCTGTGCTGAGCCCCACCGTGCTGCCACCCCCCGCGCCTGCCTGCCTGCCCTGCAGCTACATCAAAAAGGTGTCGGGCCCCGTCGTGGTGGCCAGCCGCATGGGCGGCAGCGCCATGTATGAGCTGGTCCGCGTGGGCGCCGAGAAGCTGATCGGCGAAATCATTCGGCTGGAGGCAGACACAGCCACCATCCAGGTGCGCTACGTGCGGCTGGGAGCAGGGGCTTGTGAACTGCGGCTGGCATGGAGCGGTGCGCTGCCGTGCTGCACCACAGGCAGCGGTGCAGTGGCAGACCCCTAGCTGGCGGCTGCCTGCAGGTGTATGAGGACACATCCGGCCTGACTGTCGGCGACATTGTCATCCGCAGCGGCAAGGTGGGCCTCTGCGCGCCTGTGCTTGCCCTTGGCGGCAGCTGCAGTTTGAGAGCAGGGCATTGAGAGCTGTTTGTCTGCTGCTGCCCTTTTGCTCTTTGCCCGCGCCCGTTCACGGCGCGCGCCGCCTGCCTTGCCCTGACCGCCCGCCTGCAGCCGCTGTCTGTGGAGCTGGGCCCCGGCATCATGGGCAACATCTTTGACGGCATCCAGCGCCCGCTCAAGCAGATTGCCGCGGACTCCGCCTCCTGCTTCATCCCACGCGGCGTGGACGTGCCCGCCCTGGACCGCAGCCTACAGTGGGAGTTTGAGCCCACAAAGTTCAAGGTGGGCTCACACAGGGTTTCTGGGGGCCATGGCAAAGCCGTGCTGCTGGAGGCGAGCTGTGGCAGGTTGTGGCTCCACCCGGTTTTGCCTCTTGCAACGCTCCCCAGGCCCGTGCCCCTTCCTCCTGCGCCCCTGCTCCTCGCCCGCCGCGCTCATCTGCGCCCCTCGCCCTGCCCGCTCCCCCGCAGGTGGGCGACCGCATCACCGGCGGCGACATCTACGGCGTGGTGCACGAGAACTCGCTGATGGATCACAAGATCATGCTGCCCGCCAACGCGCGCGGCAACATCTCGTACATCGCGCCCCCCGGTGGGTGCCGCAGCGGCGGCGGCCAAGTTGGGGGGATGCGAGCACCACGAGGGGCGGCCTTGCCTGCAGGCGTGCCTTGAAGCTGGCAGCTTGTGCTGCCAAACCGTCGGAGGGGGGCGCAGCTTGCATGCCAGTGCTCATCGTGTGCAGCCTGAGTGGTGGCCTCCCTATCACCTGCAGGCTCCTACACCATCACTGACAAGGTCATTGAGGTTGAGTTTGGCGGAACGAAGAAGGTGCGGTTTAATTTTGGTTTGCTGTGGTCGCCGTGACAGCCAGCAACCTCTGGTGCCCTGCCCCCTCATCGGTCACCCTTCCATCCCACCTGCCCCCATACCCTGGCCCCCCCCCCCCCCTTCTCTGCTTGCAGGAGTATAGCATGCTGCAGCTGTGGCCTGTGCGCGCGCCGCGGCCTGTGGCGCAGAAGATGCTGGCCAACACGCCGCTGCTGACGGGGCAGCGCGTGCTGGATGGGCTCTTCCCCGGCGTGCTGGGAGGTACCTGCTCCATTCCCGGCGCCTTTGGCTGCGGCAAGACTGTCATTTCACAGGTGCGGGTCGTGCCTGGGCGCGGGTGCGGTGGCTGGCTGGCTGGCTGGCTGTCGCGCGCCCTGCTCTGCCGTAGCTGCGCTAGGCTCTGCCTGGTGCGCATGCTCCTGACCTTGCTATCTGGCTCTCACCCCCCCGCCCACCTGCGGCCTGCCTGCCCTGCCTTACAGGCGCTGTCCAAGTACAGTAATAGCGACGGCATCATTTATGTGGGCTGCGGCGAGCGCGGCAACGAGATGGCGGAAGTGCTGATGGACTTCCCACAGGCAAGCAAGCCGGAGTGCTGTTGGATGCCTGTGCAGCAGCCTCATGCCGCTAGCTGTATGGGTCATGGCTGCATCTTGACAGTGTCGCAGCCCTTCCCCTTTGCGCCGCCCTGGTTCTGCAGCTGACCATGACGCTGCCCGACGGGCGTGAGGAGAGCATCATGAAGCGCACCACGCTGGTCGCCAACACTTCCAACATGCCCGTGGCGGCACGCGAGGCATCCATCTACACAGGCATCACGCTAGCAGGTTTGTGGTGGGCGTGTGGCGGCCAACAGGTGGTGCGGCAGGCAGCAGGATGGCAAGTCCATGGCAGGCCAGGGAGCAGCTTGATTTGGGATCGCCCCGTTGGTTTCCTGCCATGCTGCTGCTTGCCCTGCCGACACGCCTGGAACACCTTGTACTGCTGTAACCTCCCTGTACTGCTGTACTGCAGAGTACTTCCGTGACATGGGCTACAACTTCTCCATGATGGCCGACTCCACCTCCCGCTGGGCCGAGGCGCTGCGCGAGATTTCGGGCCGCCTGGCGGAGATGCCCGCAGACTCGGGCTACCCCGCCTACCTGGGCGCACGGTGGGTGCAGCGCCAGTGTGTGCCTGTGTGTGTGTGTGCGCGCATGGCGGGATATGGGACTTGCGGGCTTCTGAGCTTCTGCCGTGGTGCTCTGCCAGGGCTTGTGGGCTGCACAAACTGTCAATACCAGCAGCCGCAGCAGCAGACTACCATGGGCTGATGCCTTGGCTGATGCGCCTGCCGTGCTGATGCCGCCTGCCTTCTCATGCGCCGACCATGCCTCCACCTCCACCCTGCTCTCTGTCCTGTGCCTGCCCGCAGCCTGGCGTCCTTCTACGAGCGCGCCGGCCGCGTGTCTTGCCTGGGCTCGCCCAACCGCGAGGGCAGCGTGACCATCGTGGGAGCCGTGTCTCCACCTGGCGGCGACTTCTCGGACCCTGTCACCACCGCCACCCTGTCCATCGTGCAGGTACTTGCAGGCCGCCCGCTGCGGGCTGTGTTTCAGGCCTTTCTGCACCTGCGCTGCTGCTGTATCCTGCCGGTTGCCTTCACAGCAAACCTCTGCCGCCATCGGGCCACACCTGGCGCTGCCGCCAGAGGCAGTTAGTGGGCCAGCTGACCTCCCACCTCCCCGCCTCCTGCCCCGTGTGCTCTTCCTCCTGGCAGGTGTTCTGGGGCCTGGACAAGAAGCTGGCGCAGCGCAAGCACTTCCCCTCCGTCAACTGGCTCATCTCCTACTCCAAGTGCGCTGGATAGCCGCTGCCGCTGCCGTGGCCAGCAAACAAGCTGCCCCTAGGTGCCGCTGCCGCCCCATCTGGCATAAGTGCCAGTGCCCTGCACCGCGGCGTGTGTCTCACCACGGTTGCTTGTGCTGCGTGTGCTGCAGGTACATCAAAGCGCTGGAGCCCTTCTACGATTCCTTTGACCCCGAGTTTGTCAACTCCCGCAAGGCCACCCGCGAGATCTTGCAGAAGGAGGACGACCTCAACGAGATTGTGCAGCTCGTGGGCAAGGTGGGGTGGCGGCAGCTGTCTTGCCTGCATGGTGGGCAGCCAGCAGAGCGCGCCACTTGCGCCCTGGGCGCCACTGGCGCCCTGGCACTAGCGCGCGCCTGCGCCTGTGCCTGCACGCCTGCAAACCGGGTCCCCTGAAACTGACCGCCTGCTACTCACCTGTCGCCTTTCCCTGTGCCTCGGCTGCCCCGCAGGATGCGCTGGCTGAGGGCGACAAGATCACGCTGGAGGTGGCCCGCCTCATCAAAGACGACTTCCTGCAGCAGAACTCGTACAGCAAGTGAGTTGAGGCGGGGCTGTGGGCGGTGGAGGGTGCTGGGGCATGACTGACTGGGGGCACGGGGCACAGCATGCAGCCTGTGTTTCGCCTCTGGGCCGCCGCCGCCTCTCGGCCACCCCCTGCTGCCTGACCCCCACGCCCTGGCCCTGCGCACTGGAACCCTTGTGCCTGCAGGTACGACAAGTACTGCCCCTTCTACAAGTCCTGCGACATGCTGCGCAACATGATCACCTTCTACAACGCCGCCAACGACGCGGTGGAGCGCACCGCGGCCGCCGCCAGCGCGGCCGACGGCAGCGGCGGCAAGATCACGTACAACGTCATCAAGGCGCGCCTGGGCGACCTGCTGTACAAGCTCAGGTGGGCCTGGGGCGGGTGTGCGGTGGTGGCTGGGTGGGGCACCTGCTGGACGCCAGCCGCAGGCCTGCCGCTGCGGTGGTGGTTGCCGCTCTCCCAGCTTGGCATCAGCCACTTGATACCGGGCTGGACTGCCGTTTCCTGCTGCCCCCTCTCACGGCCGCCTCTCGATTTCCTGCCCTCGTCACTCTAATGCCACTGCAGCTCCCAGAAGTTTGAGGACCCGGCGGAGGGCGAGGAGGCGCTGAAGGCCAAGTTCAAGGCGCTCAACGAGGAGATCCGCGACCGCTTCCGGGCGCTGGAGGAGGAGTACCGGTGATGCGGTGGGCGCTGAGCTGGCGCCGGCCTGCCCGGCGCGGTGCGGCCGTGGCAGCGATGGGCGGCAGTGATGTCTCGCTGCCACGCTGTGCACGGCTGGGTCCGGTTGGAGGTTGGGACGCGTTTGCGGCCAGGCCAGACGCCGCTGTGCCCTGCCCCGCTGTGCCCCGCCCCGCTGTGCCCCGCCCCGCCCTGCCATTCCGCCAGCTTCTGCGACCCCAGGCTATGTCCCCCTCTTCTTTTTGTATCCCTTGCTGTGCCCCTTTGTTCCACACACACACTGTTTGTTGGTTCCTAGTGTGCTGTATGCGTGTGCCCGCTATTGCGCTGCTTCCCCACCCACCCACCCACCCCAACCCCTCTGTACCCTCAAGATTGGCTGCAACATCTGCCCGGCGGAGGCACCACAGGCAGGGAAGTGGGAGGACTGGCACTTGGTGGCTGAGTAGGAGAGGGCACCCCGGTTCTTTGACCGCGCACTGTGCCTGGCGGTGCCGCTGGTGCCTGGCTTGGCCTGTCAGGAGCTGACCCCCGGCTGACCCCCAGCGGGCACAAAGGGCGGGCTGCCCGCATGATTTCTGGGCTCCACAGCTGCCTCATTCGACCCTGCAGCCGGGCTTGTGGTTGCACACAGTTTCTACCGCCGCTGGCGGCGGTGCCCTGCGTGAAGAGGGGCCTGCTCGCCTCTGGCGGGCCCCGGTCGTCATGCGACCAACACAAGCGCTGATTGTGGCACATGAGGGACGCGGGGGAGGCCGGTTCGGGCCAGCATTTACTCCGTGGCTCGCCTGCTGCGGCCAGGTTTGGCCAAGGTCTCCCCTCCCGCCGCCTCCACACCCTTTCTGCCGCTGTTTCCCGGCCTGATCCCGCCCCCAGCACCCCACCATGGCTCCCAAGGCTGAGAAGGCTCCCGCCAAGAAGTGAGTGGGGTGTGATCGTTGCTCGGCGTGTTTTGAACGCCGGCGCCCGCCACCCGCCTTGCTCACCCTGCCACGCTGCTGGCTGCCCCTGCAGGACGGCCAAGAAGGTAGCGGCGAGGGCTGGGAGCGGCGGTGGTGGCGACAGCCGGCCCGGCCTCTCTGGTGCCCGCCCTGCGCACCCCTGCGCGCTGCTCCCCACGCCAACCACCTCCCCCTGTCCGTGCAGGTGGCCGAGAAGCGCAGCCGCGCCGCTCGCAAGCAGATCTCCAAGGTGCGTTTGTGTCCAGCGTAACAACAGCTCGATGCGCGGCGTTGCCGTTTGCCGGCGCAGCGGGGCGCGAAGGCGGCTGGTGGGAGGGCCAGAACGGCGCGGCCGGTGCGAGAGTGCAGCCTGGGCAGCCGGCGAGGCAACGCCGAGCGGCGCCAGTGCACGGTGCCCACCACACTACCCTGGCCTGCCCCCACCCGCAGGCCGAGACCTACAAGATCTACATCTACAAGGTGCTGAAGCAGGTGCACCCTGACACGGGTATCAGCTCCAAGGCCATGTCCATCATGAACTCCTTCATCAACGTGAGTCCGCCCCACAGCGCCCTGGCAGCTGGGCCAGCCAGCAGGCCAGGCAGGCCCCTGGCCCTCTCCATTCACCCGACCTCCCTTTCCCAGAGCTGCCAGCAGTAGAGGGGAGCACGAGGAAAGCAGCCAGACAGCGTGGCGCTGCCCGTGGGCAGCTCCCAGCGCGGCTGGTGTGGCGGGTGCAAAGCACAAACGGGCAGAGCCCTGCACGGGCAGGCAGCGACCTGGCCACCCATCAGTCCATCCTGCTCATCGCCCCACTGCCCTGACTCCCGCCCCTGCAGGATATCTTTGACAAGATCGCGGTGGAAACCGGCAACCTGGCGCGCTACAACAAGAAGCCCACCGTCACCTCCCGCGAGATCCAGACCGCCGTGCGCCTGATCCTGCCCGGTGCGTCGTGCTCGCCTGTGCTGCCGGCAGCTCAGCAACGCTGTTGTAGAGAGTAACCTGCTATCAGAGGTTCCAGCTCTGAACGGAAGAGCGTGGATGGCTGAGTTGTTTGGCTGGTTGCCCAGCGCTGCATTGAGTGTGCGCCTCCGCCGCATCGGTTGCCCCGCCTTGAGGCTGGCCCACACAGCATGCTCATCCCGTCTCTCTGCCTCCCTTCCCCACCACCATCTGTGTATGCAGGCGAGCTCAGCAAGCACGCGGTTTCTGAGGGCACCAAGGCGGTGACCAAGTTCACTTCTGGTGCGTTGGGGCTCAACAATTTGGCCCTTCTTACCTTCTGGGAGTTTCAAGTATTGTTTTTTGGGCAGGGTGCCAAACTCAGCGCCGTTCCACTTTCCCTTTTTGCAGGTTAAACGCGTGGCAGTTTGGCGCAGCTGCAAGAGCTGTGCCCCTAGCCCAGTTTGTACGCTATGTGACCGATCGCGCGGGTGGCTGGCGCGGCTCTGGCCAATGACCGGGCTTGATATGCCCCGCCGATCTTTCCCTTTGACTCCTTGACTGACCCTCCCACCCATGGGCAGCTACACACACTGTCTCCTTTCTTCAGCAAAAAGACCGCAATGAATCACTTTGTTGTGCACTCAAGCAGCCAGCCCCACCTGTTAGGCAGCACCCCAGCGGCAGCCCGTGGCATACAGCTGTTTGACTGGGCCCACATCATGCCATTTCCATTACTCTATGAGGCTAGAAAGGTTGTGTAACCGGCGGAAACAGCAACCCAGACGGAGTGCTAGGAGAGTGGCAACAGACCTGGCGCCATCTGCTGCCCTGCGTCGTCCAGTAGCACCACACCGCACCTCGGCAACCAGCGGCAGCACGCTGCTGGCCTGGTTGGGGTTCTGGAAGAGGGAGGGGTAGGGGGGCGGGGCGTGTCGCGGGGCAGCGGCGGCAGCGCCGACACCTGCTCGGGGGGGGGGCAAGGGGCAGGAGCAGGCAAGGGTTTGAGCAGCCGATCAGCAGGCTGCTATGTGCAGGCAGAACGACAACGAGCAGAGCAGTAGGTACAAGACAGCAGCAGACTGCTGCGCACCAAGTGGCTGCAGGCGGTACAGCATGCAGGCACGCAGGCTGTCGTGTGCAGGGATGCCGCCCATGTCCACATGTGGCCTCCATGAAGCAAACGAGCTGAAGGCCCTCCTGCGCCTCAGATGACACTGGATGAATGCGAAGGAGTGCGAGAGCGACTGTTTGGCAAAGGTAGCGCCACCTCATCACCCCCCCACCGCCGCCACCAGGCGCCGTGTGTTCGGGCCCTCACAATCAACTTTACTTGAACAATGACATGATTCTGAGACAAGTTACAAAAATTCCGACAATTATCCAAAAACAGAAAAACGTCAAACACTTTTTAACCGTCACCGGGCACCCCGGGCCAACAAAACCATCAGTTTAATCAGTATCTGTATTTCGTTGAATAGTCCTTGGGAGAAACAACCAGACCACGGCCCTTGCGCGCCCCACGGAACACCTGCGGCAGTGGCGGGCAGGCGGCGGCCGCTTTGAGCACGGGCAGTGGCCTGGAACGGCAGGCCCTTCCTTCGACAAACACAGTGAAGCAGCAGCCCTGCGGCAGTTGCATGCTATTGCAGGACCAAAGCACAGGCTCACCGTCTCCACAATGTCTACAAACTCCTGCTTGTCATTCATTGCCCAGTTGATCTTGTTGTTGTTGCCCGTGCCCAGATCAATCATGATGTGCTGCGCCACCAGGTAGCAGATGCAGGAAATGGGAGTCAGCCAGCACAGCACGGCGCAGCAGCAAGGGAGCAGCAGGACGGGGGCCAGGGCACAGGCAGTCTGGCAGCGGGGCGGGAAGAGAGGGAATGAGGGGAGTTGTCCTCGCGTACAAACAGCGCCAGGGGCGGGGAGCAGCCGGTGGCCGCAGGCCCGCTGGTGCCAACAGTGACACGGGGGGATTCATATTGCAAAGGGACTGCCCTTGAGACATGGGAGCGTCTGGCAGGGTAATTACCTTTGCGGGCAGCAAGAAGCGGGTCGGCGGGCAGGCCAGGCCGGCAACAAACGCAGCACATGCCAACGCTGGCCCCAAGCTGCGCCAGACCGCACGAGACAGCCCGAGGCAGAGGCTCCCGCCTGGCCGCGCCCCACAAATGCGCCCATGCAGCCGCGCCGTGTTCCTCAGGACCAGCCCACCTTGTTTCTGAAGAAGAACATGACTGTGCAGGGGTCGTACAGCTCGTACATGGCGTTGAAGTCCGGCACCTCGCTGATGTCCACCAGGTAGATGACCGCAAAGTTCTTCATGCGCTCCACGGTGCCCGCCAGAATCTGCGGGGTGGGGCAGGGCGGGGTGGCAGGCAAGCAGGGGGCGCATGGCAGGGGTTCAACAAGGCCGTGCATGGGCGGGCGGCCAAGGGGTGGCGAGGGGGCCAGGGGGGGGGGGCTGGGGCACAGCGGCGGGCCGGCAGCGACGAGCGGGAGCGAGCGGCCATTTCAACGCCAGGGTGCAGGCAAAGCTGTGTGCAGCGGCAGCCTTGACAGGCCAAGCAAGCAGCACGCTTCACAGCGCGAGGTGGGCCGAGGCTGGAACGGGCGCCGCCAAACGGGCGCCGCCGGCGCAACTTAAGACAAGCGCGGTGCCAGCACACCTCGTCCATCTGCATGCATGTGTCGTCGTAGTCGTGCCCAAAGCGGATGATGACCACCCGGTCCTCCTCCTGCAGCGCTACAAGGTGCAGTCGGGACGATGGAGCCGGCTGCAGGCCGTTCAGCACCATCTCTGCAATCCACGCATGACGTTTGGTCAGCAGGCCGGCAGCACCGCGCACCGACAGGATGGCCTGGTCCACGGCAAAGCCGCTGTGCAGGTGGGGGAGCAGGTAGCTCATACTGGAGCTGCTGCCTCTGCTCCCCGCTCAACGCAAACCACTCCCTGAACGTGCGCTGCTGCCGATGTTCTGCAAAGGCACCGCAGCCAACTTCTATATCTGCAGCTGCGAACGAAGCACAGAATGAAGGTGAAGTAGAATTGGAGAGGGAGCGAGGGCGGCTTTGGAACATGTGAGTGCTGCGCGCTGTGAACTGCTGCGCTTGAACTGACCAACCCCGCTCCGCAGGCTGGCATACGGTGAAACAGTGGCTTAAACACATTCCTGGAGTGGCTAATACTTGGCCCTGGGCTGCAGCAGGCTAGAACCAGCGCCAGCGAGCACCCAAGCTGTCTTGAGCTGGGCCTCCGTCGCCTGCAGAGCGGCTGCCGCACCACCTGTGCCTGGTGGATACAGCTGCTCGTCGCCCATCAGGAAGGCAGCCGAGGCTGCAGGCTAGACGCCCGGCTGGCACAGGAGCACCTGCAGAATTGAACACCGCATGTGTGTGTGATGGTACTGCTGCCCCCGGGAGTCACTCCACGTGCAAGGAGCCACCAACAACACAGCATGATGCTGTGAAGTAAGCTTTTCCGGGCAGCACGGCTTGCCTGGCGGCACCACTCGGTGGCCAGCAGGACGTGTCGGTGCTCCAGGTTCCAGGCAGCATGCTCCAGCAGCAACACTGAAAGGTGGTGGCAAGCAGCAACCAGAAGATACCCCTCGACGCAACCGGCAAGCGCGGTAAAGTGTGCAACAACAGGGCTCGCCTGGCAGCAGCCCCACCTCCCACAAACAGCCTGCTCATGTCAAGCGCCAAATCACGCGCCACAAACTGGGCGACATCGCTGCTGACGCCTGCACTCGCCACTGCCTCTGCCTGCAGGCGAGAAAGCATCATGGCCGAAGCAGAAATGAGGCACCCTGTGTGCCAGTGCATGTCTCTCGCACCACAGCCGTGGCAATCGTGTCCGTACCCACCTGCGGCTGCAGCAGCTCTAGTTTGTGACCCAGCAGGGAGGTCGCCCTGCGCAGCAGCTCAGCTTGCACAGCAGGTCCCAACCTGCTCTCCCCAGGCAGGCGCCTGGCTGCGCCGGCAGCTACTGCCGACATGGCGGCATCCATGCGCTGCCGGCATTCGGAGCAGAACACCGCGGCTGGCCTGCTGCTGCTATTGCTGCCACTGGCCAGCACCCGCAGAAAATCCAGGCTGAGCACATTGGTGGTTCCCTCCCAGATAGGCAGGACCTGCAGCAGCAGTCGGAGAAGTGCAGTGTGGGCAGCTTGGTCTCAAAACCTGTGCTCTCTCCAGGCAGAAGCTGCCAGGCGTGTGCACCTGTGCATCTCGTAAGATGACGGGGATGTGGCTATCCTCGCAATACCTGCAGCACACACGTGATAGAGGACGTTAGCACAAATTGTCGGTGCAAACTACCAAACAAGCAAGCCTGCCTCAGGTCTCACCCATTGCCTCCAAAGAACTCGAGACCTGCAAGCAGAAGCAACGAGTGAAGAATCACGAGCAACCCAGCACATTGCAGCTAGCAGCGGGATACTAACCTTCTGAGCACACCACCACCGCCTCCTCTGCCGTGAAAAGCTTGGCCAGCGGAGTCAGCAGGCGGAGCATGACGACATCCGCAGCAGACGCCTGCCCTGCCTCTTGCAGCCCTGCAGCAATAACAGGGACGATCGCCAGTATGCCGGAAATAGTTACTTCCTGCAGTGAGAAGAAGGATGTGCCCTTGAGAACTGGGTCCCTGTAGGGCGCATGTGTCATGGCAAGCGCACCCAGCAGACGTGCAACCTCCAGCATCAGCGCAAGGCTCCCGCAGCACCGCAGCTCCAACCAGGCCAGTGTGTAAAGCGCCAGCGGCTGCTGCAGCAGCATCCTCCCAAAGGCCAGGCGGCGGCGAGCGTAATCCTGCACCCTCCGTTAAGAGGGCAAGGAGGGGTCATTAGCTGGCAGCATGGGTCAAGCGGCTGCCATCTGCTTGCAGGCGTGCTTGACATCTCAGCGCGATGCCGACCCACGACAAGCTTGTGGTTGGCAGTACCTGGGCCAGTGCCGTGATACGGCGCATTTATGAACAGGCGGCAGCTGCGTTGTGCAGGCGAGTGATGTTCACCATTATGGCTATGGCCGCCACCCCGCGCCCGCGCTCGGACACCTGCACGGCATCACAGGCAAGCAGTGAGAGCAACGGCGGGCACATGTACAGCCGTGGCAAGTGCGTCGCAGCCGCCGGCTGCCTGCCTTGAGCGCACGCATGCCATGCAGGCGCAGCTCGGCGGTGGGCAGCTGCCGCGTGCCCAGCTTGTCCTTGAGCCGTACCACTTCAAAACCCTACATGCATGCGGGTGGGATAATGAGCAGGCAGTGATGAGTGGCACATGCAGCAGTGGCAGATGGGCTGCCGTGACGGTCCGACAGCAAGCCCAGCCACCGAGGTGCCTCTCCCTGAATTTGTGACGCTTGCCTCTGGCCTGCCCTGCTCATCCCTCCGCACTGGCACGTAAAACAGCGTCAGACCAGCTGGGCTGCTGCTGCCTGGCTGCTCCTGCTCCCGGGCGAGCGCCATGCTCATCTCCCCATCCGCAGCACTAGTAAACCATTTATAACCAAACAGCCTGCGGGCAAGTGGCCATCCGCTTCGTGACGTCAGGGCAGGCCAGCAAGCGGCAAGCAGTACCATCATCTGGCGCCAGACCTGAACCAGGTTCCCACCCCGCCGCTGCTGTTGTTGTTGAAGTCTGGCAGAGTCTCCGTCTCTGTGGCGACACTGACGTCGGATCCCCCCGTCATCCACTGCAGCAGAAGGCCGGAAGCAATGGCTACTAGGGAATGTGAGCACGGCACCCCTACAGAAGGGCCACAAGGCAGTCGGCGCTAGCAACTGGCCTGCGGGCAATGATGCGAATGTGCTTCCTTATACCTGGCCAGAGGTCCAGAAGGCGGCCGGGTCACGACTGGTCAGGTGGCCAAACGCGTCCCGAAGCTCCCCCGCCAGGTCGCTCTTGTCCCCGCCATCTGCGCCTACACCATCAAGGAGCAGCTGGCACAGGCGAGCGGCGCCATCTGTCATTGCCAGCGGGCAGTTGAACAAGCCTGCACGCCGGCGGGGATGTAGGAGGAGGACGCTGCTTACGGCATGCCCAAGCCTGGCTGGACGGTCCGAGGCAGCTCCTCACCCCTGCTCCCTGCTCCTTCACCTGATGATGCGCCAAACAGGTGCAACTTGGCCATCTGATACAACCCTGCTGTGTGGTCCCTGCTGCTGCTCATATGCCGCCGCCACCAGGCCCTCCTCCGCTGCAGCCACGTTGGTCAGCCAAAAGTATGCCACCACAACAATGCAGTTCGGGAAGCACTGTGAGGAACGAGCAGCTCGACCCGATGCCGCAGTGTGCACCACCTGACAGCGCCTTGAGCTGCTTCCAGGCATCCGCGGTCAATACGGAATCCAGTTGGCTACCCCATGCATCCTGCTTCAGCAGCCGCGGCGGTTGAGCCTGCATATACATGGGTGGACCTGAGGCTATGAACAGGCGGGCAGCCAAGAGCACCGCAAGACGCATGCATGCGGCAGGCTCACCTCTGCTGCCTGACCCAGGATCTTAATGCGGGTGGCCACTTGCCAGCCGAAGCGCTCTGCAGGGCATACAGCTACAGGTCGATGCTTGACACGTCTGGTATCTGCGGCGCCACCCTGTGCCGCCGTCGCCGCCTCACCCAAGTCTGGCTCTACGTTTCGCAGCTTGTCTGGCATCAAGCGGCGCAATTGAGATTGCAAGAAGCCATCCTCGAGCCACTGGTTGCCCAGGTGCGGCGGACTTTGCAGAAAATCACTGCCGGGCATTGCGGCAATGACGTGCTACGCACAGGGAAAGGGCTGCCGACGCCGCCGATGCAAGAACAAGAAGAACCGAGGCCTTGGAGTGAGATTGCCCAAAGGCGGTGCCCAGCGCGCCCAGCAGGTGCCGCCATTAGCCGTGTCAACACCGACTAGCTGATCCAGTGGCATCTCCACTCTGGGTTCACTGAAGGGGAACAGGTAAATGTGTACAATTGCAGGGTGTTGTGTGTCTGACAGAGGTCACCGCCCCACAGGACTTGCCTGACTCTAGCGCTTCTTATTACTAGTATGCGCTAGTATTGGCATCAATGAATAGAAACAACTGTAATAGTAGGCTGGCAAATGAAAGGGAAGACAGCAACGACATGAAAAACGATTCTGGGCTGAGCAGAACAAAAACAGGTTCAATTTCAAGTGCTTGGTAGCTTTGATTGAGAATTGAGGATACATGAGCCAGTGTTCGTTTCTCTGTTCTCTGACGGGCAGGTTCATGACCAGGCAGTGAGGTACGCAACGGGTCGACGCCTCAACATACGGCTGGCGCCAGCTGTCTTTGCGCAGGCCTCACAGCGCACGAGCAAAGAGGGCCACCTCTGCGGCCTGGTAGCCCGAGTAAAGGCAGGTTGAGTAACCAGACCAGATGCTGACAGGCTGCTGCAGAGGGATGCAGCGCAGCGTGGCGCCCGTCTCCTGATACACAGCTGCCTCGTCCTCAAGGCTGCCGGCCCAGGGACCGCGCGCCCACATGCCATCCTGCACAACGTCCTGCGGCGTGGGAGTGGGCAACAGACCAAACTTGAGCAGGGCAAGGGTTGACAAGCTGCATGCAGTCGCGCAGCCCCCCCACCCCCCCCCCCACCCCCCCCCACCACCACCACCCCCACCCCCACCAAGCAGCATAACAGGCAGCAGCGCCACAACAGCACATCCGAAGAACCCACCCGCAGCTCCATGAAGGATGTGACATCAACAATGCTGGTCTGCAGCGCCGCAGCAGCCCCTGCACACATGTCGGTCTGTGCGTCGCCCAGCAGCTCCAGCACGCTCTCCACGAGCGCCTGCGGCTCCGTGCTGACGCCGCGCAGCTTGCCTGCGCGGCCGGGGATGGTGCGGCGCGCAACTACGCATGAGCGGGCCTTGATGTCTTGTGGGCCGATCTGCGGGGCAGGGAGGAGGGAGATGGGTGGGAGCGAACAAACAGCAGCATCTCCACAACGGTGGGAAATTGCTGCTGGTCGGCGGCGGTCGACTGGCATGCGTGCAGGACCTCGGTGCTCGTGAGGCGTGTCCCATCGCGGGGCACACCTCGATGCGCAGCGGGGCACCCAGCTGCTCCGAGGCGCGGAAGCGCACGGCCGGCTTGAGCCGCCGGTTGTCCACGGCCACGCGCACGCCAGCTGCCGCCAGCGCAGCCCGCACACGCTCAGCCTCGTCTGCCAGCCCCTGCCTGTTGCAGCTGCGGGTGAGGACGGGTGTAATGACCACCTGCCCATGGGAAGGTAAACAGAGAGAGCAAGTTAGCTTGCCCGGCGAGAGGTGGGAGATGAGCATGCACTACTGCTGCTGAATTCTCCCTAGCAGTACGCTTGTATCATCAGAGAGCCGCACTTCTACCCACCTGCACCGGCGCGAGGGTGGGCGGCAGCGCCAGCCCCGCGTCGTCGCCGTGCGCCAGCGTCACCCCACCCAGCAGCGACGCCCGCAGCCCGCTGCCCATCTGGCTCATGAACTCCCCTCCCCACTCCTGCTGCTCGGCACTGGTGCTGTAGGAGGCGCCCAGCGCCCGAGAGTAGTTGTCTGCCAAGTGGTGGCTCTGAGCAACCTGCAGACCAGGACAATCCCGCGACGGCACACGCTTGCATCAGCGCACCATCCGGCTCGTCACGTGTGGATGGTCAGCTGGCCACCAACCACCGATGCACGCATCCACGCATGCCCATTTACACAGGGGCGCGCTTCTGCCTACCTGCAGCGCGCGGCCGGCCCCAACCATCGCCTCCACCGTGTAGCTGGCAGCAGCGCCGCTCAGGGTGCCGCTGGCCGGCCGGCGGCCCACCACCACGGGCAGCCCCGCTATGTCGCGACAAAGCTCGCCATACAGTTCTGCGCACGCCATCGCACACAAAAGGATGCAAGTGAGACAAGTGGTGGCTGGCTGGCTGATCTGCATTCAGGGCCTTGCCACCGAGGCGCATCCTTGCAAATGCCAGGGCTGCTGCTGGACCAGGGGCGGGTCCGCTACCCCACCAATCATGGCCTGCGCGTGCTCCTCTGCCGTGCCCTGCCGCTCATGTGCGGCATGGCTCTCGTGCAGCAGCAGCCCGGGGTTGTCAAGGTCCCAGCTGCAGGAATCAGCAGCGCACCAAGCATATGTCAGGACGACGAACGGTGGGGGTCAGGGCAAACCTGGTTGGGGGCCGCAGTTGGGAAGCCTTGTGGCTCCTTACGACACAGCCCGTCAGGCAGCTGCGCAGCGTCTGACCTGTCCACGTCGTGCCACTGGCTAGCCAGCACCGGCAGGCTGGAGGACGACTTCGCCCAGTGGGCAAACACATGACTGGTGCAGACGCTGCTGGCCTCCTCCCCATTGACACCCAGCTCCAGCAGCAGGTCAAGCGGCAGCAGCTGCGGGAAGGGCCGGCTCTCAAAGCCTACGTACTCCAGACGAGCATCCAGCCATTCCTGTGCGACAGCAAGAGCGGTGAGGGGCAAAGCAGGACGCAGTCTGGGCATGCGGTGCACATGCCCAAGCGTGCCCATTCTGCGGACACAGAGTGCTGATGCCTGCGCCTACCTGCACCGGCTCGCGCAGGGCGTGTCCAAACATGGCAGCAGTGTGCTTGCCAGGGGAGGACTTGTGGGCGTGCTCGGCGGACCGCACTGCCTCGGAATACCACCTGCGCTGATGGAGCAGATCCAAGCAGGTGTACGGTGCACTAAGCCAGCCCACATGGCAAGCGAGCCAGTGTGAGGTTTGCTTGTTGGGCCCCATGAAGTTCCCGCCTGCAGTCTCACCGCAGGATGTCGGCATCCTTGGAAGGCAGCCCAGCCTTCTTCTTGCTGCTGCGGTGCTTGGAGCGCGTGGGAGCTGGCGGACTCTGTGCATCCTGCTCCACATGCGGCTTGGGACCTGCTGCTGCGGTGGCTTCCTCGGGCGCAGAGACCGGCAGAACCTGGGCTGCTGCCGTCCCTGCTGCCGTCATCGAGGCTGCCGCCGCCTTCCCCTTGCGCTTGCTGCTTGCAGGCTGCCGCTGCTTCCGCGTGCGATTCCCTGTGGGTGCTCCTTCCCGCTTGGCGGCACTCTGGCGCCGGCGTGGCTGGTGGGAGATTTCCTCGGCCTTGCTGTCCAGTTGCTGCAGCAGCTGTTCTGCCTGAGGCAGCTGCCTCAGCTCTACGGGCAAATCCGGCGTTGAACTGAAGCCCAGTGCTTGATTCAGCTGCGGCTGTGAGAGCGAAAGCGTGGGCGGCTCGAGCAGGCCCGCGGCATGTGGCAGCTTGGAGCGTGGTCCTGCCATCTCCAGCGGCCTGTAGTCGCATGACAGGGAAGCACCCTGGGAGGATTCACGGCAGGATCCGGCAGCAGGCAAGCACTGCAATGAGGACACGTGCAATGAGGACACGCACAAGGCGGCGGATTTGCGGGCGCACCTGGCCACTCGCCCCGCCACTGCAGGTGCCGCCCTGAAGGACCGCGCCTCCACAGGCCGCCCCTGCCCCGATTGTTGCATGGATGCTGGGGTCGAGGGGCGGTTGCCAGAAATGCAATTGGACCCACAGCAGAAGGAAGTGCAAGCTTGCAGGCTGAGCCTGCGGGGGCTTGGGAAATCCTCAAAGACCGGTATTTTTGAATGCGAACACAAAAGAGGCGTCAGCGGGCCGGAATAGTGGGGCCCGAGAGACTACCACCCACCGTCGTCTCTCCAATGGTTGCACAGCACGCAGCACGCCTCACCCACAATTATACAGGTCCCACAAGCAACGAAGGGGCTTATTACGTTTTTCTTGGATAGACACGCATACGAGGAGGAAACACACTCGGGGGGGCGGGCCAGGCTGGCGGCGGCGCATGCACAGGCCGCCGCCCCCCGCCCCCCAACAAACGGGGGCGACCCCAAAACGTTTAAAATAACTCCGGCTCACCCCTCCCTTGTATCAGTGCACTGGATCGCCCTGAACTGGCCCCCCTTTGCGTGGCGACCAGCAGAGGTTTGGACGCAGGCGCCACACACAGGCATGTCGTCGTGACAGCACGGCCGAAACAGTGCCGTCCACCGGCAAAATTGAAACAAGGAGCTGGGGGTGAAGACTGTACAGAAGGGGACCCATCAAGCTTTTGCATCCCACAACGCTGTGCTGTGCATCACTGCAAATGCAAGCCTGGCGACAACCCGACAGCCCCGGCAGTGACATACAACACGCCTGGAGAGTGAGTGAGTGAGCGGGTAGCGCTGGCCGCCCTGCCCGATCGCCGGCAGCGCGGAATTAAGCGGCCCGCGAGCAACGCCAGCCCGCAGCCCGCAGCAGCTGGCCAAGCGGGCTCGCGCAGCCCAAGCTCACTGACTTGCTGAATTCAGCATCCAAGGACCACCTTGTCTCCCTGACGGAAGGCTAATGCATCGCCGCGGTGCTGCCGTCGCCAGACCTGAGTGGGCGGCCCAACAAGCTACACGCATCAATCCTGCTACTGTCCACCTCCCTCTGCAGGACCTGAAAGCGGTGCTGCTGTTGCTGTGTTTCCTTCTCGACTCGCTCTGCTACATGCAAGGCAAACTGCTGCAAGCCAGCGCTGCGGAAGCAGGGGTAATACGCCTCATTCCCCTGTGAACTTCGGCTGCCGCTTCTCTGCAAACGCGGCCAGCCCCTCCAGCCGGTCCTTGGTGGGGATTACCTTCAGTCAGGGGTGCACGGGGGCGGTACCGGGCAGGCAGCAGGACAGGGGGGTCAGGCAGGCACAGTAGTGCCTCCGCGTGCTGGGCCTGAGTGAACACATCAGCCAGCCTCCCCCGCCGGCTCACACCTGCGCATAGCATGCCTCCTCAAGCTTCATGCCGCTGTGTAGGTCCATGTCCAGCCCCAGGTTCACCGCCTGCTTGGCCATGCGCAGCGCAAGCGGGCCGCCCTGCCGCATGGAGGCAGAGAGGGGGTGCAGGCACTGCCAGCCTCAGCAGACAGGTGGCAAGACGACAGTGGCGCTGGTGGGATGTAGAAGGCCAGCAGCAGGCCTGCGGATGGGAGGGGCCCTACGGCCTTGGCCCAGCATCAGCCCCACAGGAGCGAGGTGCTGCGAACTCACCAGAGCAATTTCACGGGCGACCTTGAGCGCCACATCTTCTGAGGTGCTCTCCTCAGCGGCGTGGTCGGCCAGCCCTATCCGCAGCGCGTGGTGCACATCAATGCGCCTGAAAGAGGGAGCAGGCACAGCAAGCACGGCTGTGTTGGCAGATGGGCGCGCCACTCCACGGGATTCCAGGCTGCAGCTCCCGCGGCATGGGGCAAGGGCAGGCGCTGCACTGCATGAATTGTGCTGCAGCAGCGTGCCTCCCGGTGTAGATGAGCTCCTTGGCGCGCGACTTGCCCACAATGCGCGGCAGACGCTGCGTGCCGCCTGCCCTGCACACAGGCGCCGCATGCCGGGCAAGGAGGCAGGCAGGGCTTCAGCAGCGGGCTATCATCAGCGGCCAGCTTCCTGCCTGTCAACCACAGGGATGAATTGAAGCCCACATCACCAATAAGCCCCCGTGCCCACCCAGGAATGATGCCCAGCCGCGTTTCCGGGAAGGCAAACTGCGTGTCCCGCCCGCACACACGAATGTCGCACGCCAGCGCCAGCTCAGCGCCGCCTCCCAGCGCATACCTACAGGCCACGCCAGGCGGCGCAGGGCAGGGAGGCAGCCAGCTTGACGCCGACTGCGACAGCTTCCAGCCTGGATCGCCTCGGCACCCACCCATCCACGCATGCCACTGTGGGCATGGGCAGGCTGTCTAGGTGGGCGAAGGCTTCCCGCAACTCTCCCACAAATGTGGCGGCTTCTGCCTGGGTCATCCCGGCACGCTCCTGCACAAGGGCAGCGGCTGTGGCTGGGCATGGAGTAGCAGCACCGCCAGCAATAGCACCAGGGGATTGTTGCATGCACCAGGGGATTGTTGCATGGGTGGTGCTTGCTCAAGCACCGGCTCCCTATCTGTGCTGGCAGTGCAACGGGATGCCTCGTTTACCTTGAGATCGGCACCGGCACAGAAGACCCCAGGCACGGTGGAGCGCACAACCACACAGCGGGTTGTTCGCTCCTGCGCCACCGTGTGCAGGCATTCACGCAGCTCACGCAGAAACTGCAACAGGGTTGCAGCGGCAGGAAAGGTCGTTTGGGCGTGGCGAAACCTGGGAAGAGCAGCGCACGCAGCAGTAGCACAGCCAGCAGCTATTGGGCAAGCCGCGCTCACCTGACGGCCGATTGAGTTGCGGGCCTCGGGGCGGCAGAGGGAGAGAAAAAATATGCCCTCGTTGTCGCCGTCCAGCGGCTCTACACTACCTGGGAACAGCGGAAG
>NW_005435053.1:277445-314312 GCF_000147415.1 Chlorella variabilis
GCCGGCGGCGCGGCGGCAGAACCCACCTGCAGCGAGTTGCTGGCAGCTTCCCTGCTCAGCCATCGGGCAGCAATCGGTGCCACCCCTGCCAGCGAGGTTTGCCCTGTCAGAGTCCCCAGGCGCGGAGCAAGAGCGGCAAGCATAGCTTCAGCGGCTCAGCGTGCGTCTGGGGGAGCAGATGGTTCGGGTTCGATCAGAACGGGCACCACGACAGTGTCGAGGCCGCCTGGTGCCAGCCTGCTGGAGCCTAGTGTGTCGGAGATGGTTGGGGAGACAACAACGGCCTTTCGCCTTTCGCTGCCACTTTGCTGGCTGGAGATCCCCTGCTCACAATCACATTGCCTGAGTGAGGCAGCCTACAAAGTGCAGCCTGACTGTTGGCGGGAGCCTCCGTGCCGCCTTGGGCACCACACCGCCGGCAGGGATTGCTAAAGGGAACAGAGCGTTCAAAGGGCCGCAGCCGACTAGCCGACGCACCCCTGCGCGGCCCGCCCGCCCGCCTCCCTCCACGGCCAGCACTGGCACCCCCTGCGTCTCCGCACAGTTGCTATATGGCAGCCATGCTGCTGGCGCACTCCACACGACGCTCCAACAGAGGAAGCGTGCTCCGACTTGGGGTGGGGTTGACGGCGCTTTGCTCTGGTCGTCAAATGCCGGATGCCTGGCGATGGCTGAGCGGCAGCGCGTTGCCGGCGATCTCAGCACGGCCCGCTATCGAAAAGTTACTGGTGGCCAACCGGGGCGAGATCGCCTGCCGCGTGCTGACCACAGGTGAGCTGGCAGCAGCGCACATCTGCTTTGTTTGTCGCATGGCTTTCAGGGCATGGGCTGACAGGCCGTGTCGCCTTGGGCCGTTGGTGCCATTGGCCATTCTGTGCAGCCAAGCGCCTGGGCATCCCTACAATCGCCATCTTCAGCGAGGCCGATCGCCACTCCAGGGTAGGGCTTTGGCAGGTTCTGTGTGCCGACAAGCAGACTGTGCGGGAACCATGCCCTTCCTCCCGCTGCTCTGCTCTGCTGCCAGCAGCGTGCTATGTTCACCTGTCCTGCAGCACGTGGCTATGGCTGACGAGGCGTACTGCATCGGGCCCGCCGCCGCCCGCGAGTCGTATCTGCGCTCTGACCGAATTCTAGAGGTGGGAGGGTGTTTGCAGCAGCAGCACCTGGCAAAGATCAACAGCCCAAACCGATCCGGCGGCTGCTAAATGCGCTGCCGCTGAGTTCAGGTTGCTGCGCGGACAGGCGCCACGGCGGTGCATCCCGGCTATGGCTTCCTGTCAGAGAACTCGGCTTTTGCAGGTCTGCTGCAACAACTTCGCTTGCTGCTTGGACTGCCCCTAGCCCGCAGCACAGGCCGTGCCTGGCATGTGTGCCTGCTGCATGTGTGCCAGCTTGACAAAAGTGAAGGGAGGTGTGGATTGCTGGTCCCTCCTTTACAGGCGCGTGCCAGGAGCAGGGCATTGCATTTGTAGGGCCGCCCGCCTCTGCCATCCTGGCCATGGGTGAGTCAAGGGCGGGCTCGCTGGGACTTCCCAGGGTGCTGCGGCAGGGCAAGATGCGCGGCGAAGCATCCCCAACCCCATACAAGCGCTGCTTTGTCCTTGAACCTGCGGGCCTCTGCCTGCTTGCCCCCCGCAGGCGACAAGTCTGAGGCCAAGGCGCTAATGAGCAGTGCTCAGGTGCCCGTGGTGCCGGGGTACCATGGAGAGGACCAAGCGGAACACAGGCTGCAGGTGGGCTGACTCGGGAATGGAGCCAACGGCGTGAGGTGGCTGGCCCATTGCGTGCTAGAGTGCAGTGCAAGTGGCTAGGGCAGGTGCAAGTCATCATGCATGCATGCGCCTGGATGCCTGCCTGACTGGCTAGGGCGCCGCCTGGGTCGCTGCAGGAGGAGGCTGAGCGGGTGGGGTACCCGCTGCTGGTCAAGGCGGTGATGGGGGGTGGCGGCAAGGGCATGAAGCTGGCGCAAGAGCCCTCGCAGTTCCTGGTGCGTGACTGAGCCATCAGCGCACAATCCCCCTCCTGCTGAGCTAGGTATCATTTCCTCTCCTGTGCCGCAAGCAGGATGCACTGCACTCTGCCAAACGTGAGGCGCTGGCTGGTTTTGGCGACGACAGGGTGCTGCTGGAGCGCTTCATTCGTCGACCACGCCACATTGAGGTGCGGGACAGTATATGGCAGGCCCGGCCGGGCGCCTGCCAACTTGGTGCGCTAAGCCACCATCGCTGGTTGGACCGCCTGCAAACTGCCGACACGACAGGTGGCAGCCAGGGTGCTGCTGCCGACAGTGCTGATTGTCAGGGCCTCCATCGTGCAGGTGCAAGTGTTTGCCGATGCCCACGGCAACGTGGTCTACCTGTTTGAACGCGACTGCTCTGTGCAGCGGCGGCACCAAAAGGTTGGCTGGCAGTGGAACGGTCCAGGCGAACCTCTGCTTGCTGGAGGGGCGCTACTGCTGACTGTGTTGACCGGCGCCTGTTGCGCTTGTTGCGCCGCCACCCGCCAGCTCCAACCTGCCTGTCCTGCAGGTGATTGAGGAGGCACCTGCCCCCGGCATCACCCCAGAGTTCCGCCGCTCCATCGGCGAGGCGGCAGTGGCGGCGGCCCGAGCAGGTGAATGACCTGCCATTGACTGTGTTGGCAGGGTGCTGCTGGGCGCAGTCGTGCAAAGCTGTTTGGTGCGGCCTGCGGCGACCTGATCCCTTCCTGTGCGCCCCTCCTCCGCCTGTCGGCACAGTGGGCTACCAGAATGCAGGCACCGTTGAGTTCATTGTGGACGTGGATAGCGGCGGCAGCAGCGGCCAGCCGCAGGGCTTCTTCTTCATGGAGATGAACACGCGTTTGCAGGTGGTTTTAGAGTGTTGCAGGTATCTTGGTGGTTGTGTGTGGGTAGTGGTTTGGGGGAGGGCTGAAGGCTGAATCAGGGGCCCGACCAAATGTTGGCTGAAAATTGCTGCATGCTGTTGGCTGAGGTTAAAACTGCTCTAATGTTGCAGGTTGAGCATCCGGTCAGCGAGGCTATCACCGGCGTGGACTTGGTGGAGTGGCAGCTCCGGGTGGCTGCCGTGGAGCCGCTGCCGGTGCAGCAGGAGGAGCTGGAGATTCGGGTGCGGAAGGGGATCTCACGCTGTGTTGAATTTAGCAAGCCAGGCATTGCATCCTGGGCTCAGGCGGTCTTCTGCAGGCGGTCTTGCGTAGGCCCAGGCCACGAATTGTTTACATCCCGACCAACTGACTGCTCTGGGTGCCTGTGCAGGGGCACGCATTCGAGGCTCGGCTGTACGCCGAGGACCCAGTGAACAACTTCCTGCCTGCAGGCGGCAGGCGAGTGCAGATGACAGCCCTGGCAGCATGGCAAACCGCTCAGCCAGCATGTGGCTGAGTTTTCAATGATGCCTGCCTGTCGTCTACTGCTTCATGCACCTCATGGATTTTGTCCTGCCCACCGGAAGTTACGGCAGCTATGCCAAGAGAGCTTGCATCCATATGCAGGGTGCTGCGGTGGTCGGTGCCTGCAAATGCCGTTTTCTTCCAGGACGGCCCGCTGAGAGTGGACTCGGGGGTGCAGCGGGGGGACCTGGTGCGCCTGGGCTGCCTGGGTTGCCCTTTGCCGCTGCGGCTGGAGCCTCACCGGAACTGCCTGCGGTGCGAGAGCCTGCTCTGGCTTACTGTGCTGCCCCGTCTGTGGCTGCATGCCTCTTCTCAGCGTCCGCTGCCTGTTTTCTGTGTGACTGGCGTGGCGGCGCGATTGCCCTTGTGGAATGCCTGGCGCTCCTGGCTTGCAGGTGGGAGTCAACTACGACCCCATGATTGCCAAGGTTATCTGCACCGGTCCAGACCGTGCCACCGCACTCGCTAGCCTGCACAATGCCCTGCAGCAGCTACAGGTGATTACATCTAGCCCCTGCGGTATGGCGGATGATGAGCTGATAACCACAGACGGTGCAACTGGATCTTGCGCAGATGTTGGACCTTTACCCACACTGTCTGCTTGTGCAGGTCAGCGGCCTGCCCACCAACACCGAATTCCTGAAGAGAATAACCCAGAACCGGGAGTTTCAGGAGGCAAGCCTGGGGCCCAGCTGCCATTTTCCTGGCAGCGTGCGACCGCTTGATTCGGGCTGTGATGCCGCCTGGTGTGATTGCCCGCCTGCAGGGCGCCGTGGACACCTCTTTCATTGCCAAGCACGAGCGCGAACTGCTGGGCGCCGAGCCAGTGGAAGATAGCGTGCTGGCGCTGGCAGCACTGGTGTTCCAGCAGACGGCTATGCGGCGAGCACAAGAGGCTGTGCAAGGCGTGCTGCCAGGGCCGTGGAGCTTGTCAAGCAACTTCAGGTGTGTGGGAAGGTTGTGAAGCCATAAGCTGGGCCCAAGTGCAGCAGCCTACAATCCTCCAATGCTGCTGCTGCAGGGTGAACCTTGGCTTAAGTTGTCTAGTGCGATTCAGTCACCCTGGCAGCGGCTCCGAGGTGAGATGGGTGCGCAGGGCGCACCACCTTGCTGTATCGCTGGTGACAAAATCAATAATCATACCGCCCGAATTGCTGCCTTGGATGCTGCGCAGCATGAACTCGCCGTGTCTCGCAGCCGGGATGGCTCTATGCAAGTCAGCAGTGCCACCAGCGTGGCAGTGACCGGTGTGGAGCTGGGGGAGGACAGTGTGTGCGCCGAGGTGGGCGGGCAGAGGATGGCCGCCACCTGGTGCCTGCACAGGTGAGCACGTGTCCTGTTGCAGTCTGGTGGTTTGCAAGCTTGCATACCATGTATGATTGCAGCATTGCTGCCCTCCCGACTGCTGTCTCGCTGGTGCAGCCATGGGGATGAGGAGGTGCTCGACTTGTGGGTGGCAGGCAGCCAGTACCAGTTCAGGTGCGCCTTGCACCTGGCGTTTGTCACCATGCGGGTACTGGCATGGCTGTGTCCACCAGCATGCCATCTCGTCGCAGTGCTTAGGCTGCCCACGGCCTCAAGGGCACTGTTGCGACCGTGCATTGCAGGCGGCCAGTGGTGCGCAAGTGGCTTCGCAGCGGGGTGTCTAGCCAGCAGGCTGGCACCGTCGTGACCCCCATGCCAGGCAGGATTGTCAAGGCAAGTGCTTTGAGGAGGGGGGTGCTCTGCAAACGATGTTGTGAATCCTGGCAACCATACTGACTGTCCTCTTGCGCTGCCTGACGCCCGTGCATGATGCAGGTGCTTGTGAGTCAGGGCACGACTGTGGAGGAGGGAGAGGCGCTGGTGGTGGTAGAGGCAATGAAGATGGAGCACACGGTGCGAGCGCCCTGCAACGGCACGGTGGCAGAGCTGCACAGTTTTGTGGATGCGCAGGTGGAGGATGGGCATGTGCTTGCTGTGGTGGTGCCGTTGGAGGCGGCGGCGGCCACCGCCTAGGGCGCAGGCATTCCCATTCGTGGCTCGCGTGCTGGGGTGGCTCTGTACTCCTCAACTGCACTGTCAGAATCTGAAGCGGCCCAGTTCAATGTACCAACGCCTGATGAATGGCAGAATCAGTGGAGGATTGCAACTGTTGAGCGGCACGATGGTCGCTGGTGATTGCCTCACCAATCCGTTGAGTTTTCAATTTCTTAACAAGCTGTTGTCTGCCTGCTATGCTGCTAATGTCAACAAGTTTGAGCAGCAACGCGCCTCAACCACAGGAGCAAAAGGGCCACAAGGTACTGGGCACCCGGGCAAAGTCCAGCCAGCAGGGCTGGCAAAGAAGGTTTTTGGGACAGGCGCGCGTGTGTGTGGTGGTGGTGGTTGGGGGGGGCAAGAGAACTGGGAATAGAAGAACAGAACATGATTGGTACAACAAGCAAGCAAACACCAGTCTCAGTTGCGCCGTGCCTGCAGCCGCCTTGCCTGCTCCAGCAGCCCATGCGCATCGCGGCTGGCACGCCTGCCACTTGCAGCGGCGCTGGGACCAGGCCGCCGCCCTTGGGACATAGCTGCTGCCAGCGACTGCTTGCGCAAGTGGGCAGCCAGAGCGGCGCCGCCCAGGGCGCGGTGCCGCTTGGTCGGCGGCGCAAGGTTCTCCTTGTGGTCGGACCGCTCTTCGTCGCTGCTGCCGCCGTGCCGGGTTGCGGGTCCTGCATTGCATGTTGGAGATGCGAGAGATGAGCGAGGATGGCACGAGGGCTGCAGCAGCTTGGCCACGCAAGCAGATGCCAGGGCGAACAACCGCATGCAGGCATGCCAAGCACACCAGAAGCACCCTCATCCTCGCTGCTGCTAGCGCCAAACTCCTCCGCAGTGCCGCTGCTGCTGCCAGAGGGCTCGCTGCCACCGTCCTGCTCCTCCAGCAGCTGCTCCTGGCGCCGTATGTAGCTCTTCAGCGCGGCACCACCCAGCTTGCGCGGAGGAGCGGGGATGTGGGTGTAGGGCCAGGCCTCATCTGCTGCTGCTGCGACTCCGTGGCTGCTTGACGGCTGTTCGCTATCAGAGGTCGCCTCCTGGTGCTCGCGGCCGCCTTCTGCATCGCTGCCCTGCTGCTCTGCCAGCAGCAGCTCTTGGCGCTTGATGTAGGAGCGCAGGGCTGCGCCACCCAGCTTGCGAGGAGGCGGCGGGATGTGGGCAAAAGGCCACTCTTCTGCTGCTGTCAACGGCTGCCCACTGGTAGCAGGTTGCTCGCTGTCAGACCCATCCGGTTCCTCGAGGAGCAGCTCCTGGCGCCGAATGTAGCTCTTCAGCGCGGCGCCCCCCAGCTTGCGGGGAGGAGCGGGGATGTGGTTGTAGGGCCAACCATCTTCCTCTGCAGCGCCAAAGCTTGCCTGTTCATGGTCTGATGCGTGCTGCTGCTGCCGCTGCTGCCGCCGCTGCTCCAAACGGCGCAGATGCGAGGCCAGGGCTGCCCCGCCAAGCTTGCGCTGTTTGGGACGCCGCTGTTCCTCATCCACGCCGCTCTCGCTGCTGCCACTGCTAGCACCAAGTCGCTGCTGCCGGCGTGCACGCCCATGCGTGGCATGCGCTGCTGCACCAGCAACTGCACGAGGGGGCCTTCCACGCAAATGTCCATGCTGCTGCTGCTGCTGCTGATCCGCCTCTTCTTCCTGGCTGCTGCTGTCGGCCCCATGCTCCTCAACCTCCCGCTGGCGCTTCAGCAGGTAGGACCGCAGCGCTGCGCCGCCAAGGCCCTTGGGAATTTCCACTCCCAGCTGCTGGGCATCATCCAGCAGCTCGGCGCGGTCTGCTGCCTGCTGCTGCTGCTGCTGCTGCGCCTGCCGCCGCGCGTGCTGCTGCCCACGACGCCGGGGCGAAGTAGCATCTGCTGCATCCACTGCCGGCAGTACGTCTGCTGTGTTGGCTGACGGCGCATCCTCCACCTCGAGGCCGCGGCAGATGACGCAAGTGTAGCGGGGATCCTTGACTGCGGTGAAAGGGGGCGGGCAGATCCAGGGGTGCTCCACTTGAGTTGCAGACCAGGTACAAAGTGCAAATGCTGTTGCTTCGTTGTTTAGTGTGCAAACTTGCAAGGCAATGAACCCCTGCCTCACCTGCCCTGCTCCAGTTGTTGATGCCCAGGCCTGGGCGCCGCTGGAAGCACTTGAAGCAGAAGCACCGGGGGCAGGAGGCGCAGCCCAGCATGAGGAACTCGTCGCTGTTGCACCATATGCACGTCCGCACGCGCCGCACACCTGCAGGCCAGCAAATGGAATGCTAAGGGAAGCGAAAAGGTCAATGCCAGTGTTTTTTTGCAACACAACAACAAGCAGTGGCAGGTTGAGGGCACCTCGGATGACAACACGCAGGACCGGGTGATTGCAAGCAGCGAGCGCACCAGGTGCGGCAGGCGGCCCGCGCACGTTGCCGCCTTGGCTGAGAATGGGGCTTGCAGGGGCGGCTGCCGCTCGGCCAGGCTGAGCAGACCGCGGCGGCTGCCGTTCCTTCCTGCGTTGGGCTGATGCAGCCACGGGAGCAGCCGCAGATGCACGAGGCCGCCCAACAGGCCGAGGCACCTGCTGCTGCTGCTGCGCGGGAGCGCGGGCCAGCGGCACCACCACTGCGACGTCGCGCGCCAAGCGCCGCTGGGCCAGCCTCACCGCACGTTCCTCTGCCTGCGCTGCTGCATCCTGCGGTGCCCCCACAGCTACATGGTCCTCATCCAGCTCGTCGCTGTACTCAGGCAGTAAGCCTGCTCCCGCAGCCTCCATGCGCCATACAGCTGACAGCTGGGCGGGCGGGTCCTTCACCCTGCCTTGCTGCACTACCACGCGCTCTGCACCGTCCCGAATCGCTGCAAGCAACAAGGAGCCCAGGCAAATGTATTGGTTGCTGCTGGAGCTGGACAAATGGCAGGAGCAGCAAGCGTCAGCTCCTGCCTCCTGCCCTCGCACTCACCCTGCATGCGTGCTGCCCATTCCTCCTTGTACAGCTGCAGCTCGCGTCGTTTGAGCTTTTCACGCTTGCGAATCTGGTCAGCAAGCGTGCGGGCAGATTCTAGGTCGCGCCTACAGTTGCATGCAGGTCCACAGCGGCGGCAGTAAAGTGCAGAGCTCCTGGTCCCCAGCAAACTAAATGCGTCTGCAGCTAAGCCGCTGCGGATGCAGCGCAGTCGTGCCAGCCCCGCCAGGCCCCACCTTATTTCCTGAAATCGCGCCTTGGCTTCGTCGGGGTCCATGCGCCGCTTACGGATGCCCGCCAGAGCCACCGGCGAGTCTTGCGCCCAGAATGGCCCGTCCTCGCCGACACCGCCCTCGCCGTCGTCCGCATTACTGGCCAGGCGCTGCGCTGCCTTCTTGCGGTCCCAGGGTGGCTCATACCACAGGCGCTGGATCAGAGGGCGCCCTGCACGCTCGTGCTTGGCCTTCCAGTAATCGTACACTGCCACAATGACATTCTCATAGTGATTGATGCCAGGCACCTGTGGGTGAAGTAACCAAAGTTATCAGGAGAACGCAAATTAACAGCAAGCGTGCAGGAAGGGAAACTGCAGGCGGACGCCAACAAGCAGATGCAACAGCCACCGCGTTTGGGTGAGCAGGCGATGGCACGGTTGTTATACCTTCCGCCTAGCTGCCCACCTGCAGGCACTTCTCCAGGGGGAACACCTCGTCGATAGAGGGGATGGAGATGTTGGGAGGCTGGTCGGTTGCACTGGGATCGGCAGCTTGCACCACCCATTTGCCGGGGTGCCTCTGCAGCAGGTGGAAGGCAACACCCAAAATGGAGGCCGCTCAGATGTCGTGCTGCATGCATCACAGGCCTGCCTCATTTACACCAAACCTCTGCCCACCTGCAGCTCCGCTGTGTACTCCTTCTCCATGCGGTCTATCAGGTGCTCCATCCATTCCTCTCCCAATGTGCGGCGCCCTTTGCGGCTCTTGGCACGCTTGGCCTGCTAAGTAGCAGCAAAGGGTTGCAAGGAGTAGCCTGGGTCAGCCAGCCAGCCAACAGCGCAACAAAGGAATAGCTAGACGCATGCCTCGAGCAGCGGTTCCTGCTATCCTGCGCGGCCAGTGGACGGCAGTACCTCGACATTGTACTGCGCTAGCCACTCCTCATCATCCTCGTCCAGGTTGAATTCAACAGCCAGGTCCAGATCATCGGGAGTGGGCTGCAGGCAGGCGAGCGGATGCTAAACTGGACAGTCGAGCCATGCCATACCGGGCGAAACAGTGGGCCTACAGAATGCCAGCCACCAACATAATGTCATAGTGGGGACACCCTGCCCCACACCAACCTGCACGTAGCGGATGTAGGGCAGGTCCAACGCCACAGCGAGTTCAGCAGATTGCCAAGCGGCAGAGGCCGCCAGCGCCGCCGCCGAGGTACCCGCCACATCTGGCTGCTCTAGAGCTAGCATGCGCTGCACCACGGGTGGCTCCTGCTCGCGAACCAGAAGATCGGGCTGCTCCGTTGCAGGCAGCATCCGCACCGTGGGTACGATAATGCGCTCATCTGCGGCGCCGCCTGCTGCCGCTGGCGCCACCACCTGCCGCAGCTCGGCGGCAGGCTGCTGCTCCGGCTGCTTGATCTCCAGCAGCGTGCGCAGATCCTTGTCTTGCACCACTAAGGGGTAGGGGAAGCCCTCGGCGGGGTCAGCCTTGCCTGCAGCAGGGCGCAAGCGTGTGCCCACCAGCAAAGTCTCAATGCCAGTATGTGGCGGCTCTTGCAGCCGGGTGCATGCATGAGTGCCTGCAGCGGCCCCAGTAGCCCAGGACTAAGTGCATACCGGCCTCGCAGTCTCGCAGCCACTGGTAGAACTCGCCGCCATCATAGTGCAGCAGAGCGTCATCCTGCCCCTCTAGAAACACAGCCAGCTTCTCGTCTGCAGAAGGCCATGACGAGGGCGTTGAGCATAGGCAACCAGAGCAGCTGCCTGCTTCTGGCCCCTGCCATACGCCTTGGCTTGTACCCACCTACGAGCAGTGGGCGCATCTTCCAGGAGCTGCGGACACGCTTCATGCCGCCCCCCTGCAGCGCGTGAGGCTGCTGCTGCGCGCCCCCGCTGCGGGTGGAGCGTACAGGGCGCTCATCCTCCGAGGAAGATGGCTCCGCATGCTTGCGCTTGTCGGCAGGGCGCCGCGCGGCCTGCGCAACGGGCGGCTCCATTACCCGCACGTGGCGTTGCTGCTGCTGCTGCTGGGGGGGCGCCTGCTGGGGCGCGCCTGCTGGGACATCGTGCTTGTGCCGCAGCTTCTCCTGGTTCAGCACGCCATAGCCATTCGCACGGAGCAGGGCGGCCGTCTCGCGGCTGCCACGCGGCAGCTTGGGCTCGCCGGCGGTCGCTGCAGCTGCAGCGGCTGCGGCCGCTCGCCCTCCCCCACCACTGCGCAATCTCACACGTGCCTCCATGGTACCTTGTTCACTGCAAGGCAGAGAGAGAGGGACTGGGGTGCCCGGCTTGTGGCTTGCTGGGGTGCGCCGGGCTGTGCTGGCGCGATCACGGCCAGCCCCACCCCCTCGGTCCCATGTGCACGACTCATCGGTCGCCGCGCCGTCAGGTGCAGGAGGCCGCCCCAATCTCCCGGAGCGCACCAAGCCGACCCGCTCACCTGGGCTCATCCCGACTGCGTGCGAATGTCCTGCCCAGGAACGAAAGAACTCCCATACCAAAGCGGGGCTAGCGGGCGGGGCTGGGGCTTAGCCCAACGTTGCCATACAGCGCCGCGCCCCGCTGGCCTGCCTATCAAACTGCGTGGCTTTCCAAAGTCGGCGTGCGGGGGACTCGCGTGCCGGGGGCAACTACGGGCCCGGCCAGACTGCAAACCGGCGCTGAGGGCGATAACAGCGTGCCTCGCCCCCCTGACCGTGTTGGCTTCTGGATCAGGGCGGGCTAGGGCAACCCGCGCCCTGTTTGGCGGCGATGGCAAAAGCATGCCGGTGGAAAGTTCTGCATGAAAGCTCGGCCTGGTCAGGGTCAGCTGCTACCCCCATTGCATATTGCACCAGTCTGCAGCTCGTCGCGGCGTGTACCTGCCCCCCACTCCTCGCAACAGCCCTCAGGCCATAGCTGCCCGCAGCTCCCACCTCCACAGGCCGCCAAAATCCATCATGCAGGCCATCGCCAGCAGCAGCAGCAGCCAGCAGATGCAGCGCAACAGCCTGAGCAGGTGTGTGGGAGGGCAACATGCCACTTCGATCGCCCCACGCCTTGCACCACCCGGATCGCCCACCAGGCCCCGGGCTGCACCACACGAGTGTTTTGTGTGGCTGGATGACGCCGCGCCTCGCGAATCTCTCCTTCTGCTGCTGCAGGGCGGCACCTCGGCAAGTGGCAGCGCCACGCTCCCGCCTGCTGGCTGTGCGGCTGCAGGCAGCAATCAAGCCGCCGCAGGCAAGCTGACCTGGTTGACTGCACTATCGGGCTGTGCCTTGGCTCAATCGCCACGGGCGGCGGCATCATCGCCTTCCCGTGCAAGGGCGTTGCAGATGGCGCGCCCGACCCCTTGCACTGTGCACCGTGGATGGATGGTCATTCAACGACCTCGTTGCCCACCTTTTTGTTGCCTCACTGGGCCCCCAGCGCCGGTACTCATGGTCATTCAGTTTCGACCACTATTTTGTGCAGGGCGTCACACTGCCTCCTGCTGAGCCGGTGGTCATGCCCTCCACCTTCGGCTTCGTTGAAAATGCTGAGAAACTGAACAGCCGGGCTGCCATGGTGCGTGCTGTTCTTGCGGCTGGGCTGCTTGCGACATTGCGCGAGCGCCCTGGCCCTGCTGTAGATGGGCTGTGCGGCAAACCAGCCGCCCTCCTGCGCCTTTCCAGTTCACTGCTGCACCCTGCTGCTTCTGCTGCAGCTTGGCTTCTTCCTGCTGCTGGCAATTGAGGGCATTGCCGGCAAGGGCATCCTGGAGCTTGCCGGCATCACCACCGGCAACGGTTTGGGCTTTGAGTTTTAAGCCAGCCACACAGTGCGACGCAGGCTGTTGCCTGCTGGCACCCCATCATTTTATTGAGAGTGTGAGATAGTGCCCAATCCCAATGATGTGATGCCTTTTATATTCTGCTTCTGCGCTGCCTTGCTGGCTGGGTTGTCACTCAAGCCCAAGAAAGGTGTAACTGCTGCGATGCTCAAGTGCCACAGCCTCTCTTGCCCAGAACAAGCCCAGACCGGAATCAGCGCCGCTCTCTCTGGTCGCAGCGTTTGGTTACTAAGGATTGCGTTTGGTTACTAAGGAGAGGAACAATTGGACTGCCACAGGTTTAGGCGACAAGATAGTACAGGGCAGAACCGCCGAGAATGTGCAGGGAGTGGGATGGCATGCCGTGCTGCCCATATGTTAATGGGCGGCACAGGCAGTTAACGGCGCTGCCAGCTCCGCGCAAACCACAAGGAGGATGTCCAGTTATGCCATTGCCAGCACAGGCTTGCTCACCACTGCATCAATCAGGCCATACTCCACCTGCAAATGGTGCACAACTCAAAAGTCGAGCGCTGTTGCATGAAGCCGTGGCATCTAGAGGCAGGACAAATGATGCTCGGCCAGGCGCTCACCGCCTCCTGTGCGCTCATAAAGAAATCACGGTCGGTGTCGGCTGTGATGGTGTCCATGCTCTGCCCCGTGAACTCAGCCAGGTAGCCGTTGAGCGTGAGCTTGTGATGCAGGATCTCATTCGCCTGCAGGGCCACTACCCCGCAGTAATGTGAAGGGGCTAACAGGCGGGGCCACCTGCCTGCCAACAAGGCCAACATGCTACTCGCTGTCAAACACTCTTCAGTGGGTGCGGGTGCATCACGCAGTGCACCCTGGCCAACCCCCTTTCAGCAGCTGCCTCCGCCTTGCCGGCTGACCGCCCACCTGGATTTCAATGTCAGCCGCCTGGCCCTGGGCACCACCCAGGGGCTGGTGAATCATGATGCGGCTGTTGGGAAGGCTGTACCGCTTGCCTTGATGGCCAGACGCCAGCAGGAAGGCACCCATGGACGCTGCCAGGCCCACGCACACGGTGGACACGTTGGGGCGGATGTGGCGCATGGTGTCAAACACCGCCATGCCTGCAATCGGGGCCACATTTGTCTTTCGGGCGGAAGTGAAAACGCAGCTTACTTTGCGTTATAAAAAAAAAGGAAAAAAAAGGACAGAATAGAAAAGGACAGAAAGCGGCAAATCTGGCTGCTGCTGCTCTCATGCCCAGCCACGCACCTGCGGTAACAGAGCCACCAGGGGAATTGATGTACAGGGTGATGTCCCTGTTGGGGTCCGCCGAGTCCAGGTAGAGCAGCTGCGCCACAATCAGGTTGGCCATGTCATCATCCACCGGCCCGCCTAGCCGCACTATGCGCTGCAGAATTGACACGGCAGGGGCAAAGTTGCCCAGGGGTGGGTACAACGGGGCACAGCGGCCGTTCGAATGCGTTGACAGCCATCGGGCAAAGCCATGCAGAGCAGGAAACGGCCGGGCTGGTCCGGGCAGCGGTGCGCGCCCAGCTGGGTCGGAATGGTGAAGAGGCACGAGGCAACCAGCTGATCCTTGCTTCACCACAGCACCCAAGCCATACATTTGCAATCAGTTCCGAGAACTGCCAGCCCGCCGGCAGGCATGCAGTGATGCCCCATGTCGCTCGCCCACTCACCTGCGAGAAGAGCTGCGAGATGACCTGCTGGAATCGCTCCACCACCATTGGGCTGGGCGGCGGCGGGCCCTGCCCGGCATAAATGACATTCTCGGCCGCCACCCTGCTGCCAAAGTCGACACCGCGCTGCGAGGTGGGCGTCCACAGGTTGGACGAATGCCTGCGGCGCAGCAGCGTGAGCACGCGTGCCGGAGCAGGAACTCGTGTGATGGCAGGTTGGCTGGGAGCTGGGAGCTTTCAACGCGCAAGCCTACTGTCGCGCACAGCCGCCCAGGCGGGGGGCTGGCCCCCACTACTTCCCCGCTGCCCCGCTCCCGCTTCCGCTGCCACTCCGCCAGCTGGCCGGCCCGGTGCATCGGCTGTTCGCACGAGCTCGTCACGGGGCGTCCGACTGGCTTGGTCTCACGAGCTGTGGCCTCCACGCCCACAGTTCCATCCGCCCATCACTCACTGCCCGCTCGCCCCTGCTGCTCCACCATGCAGACAGACAGAGCGGTTGCCTCACCTAGCGGAGGTGGCCACCACCTGCACTGCCCTGCGAGGCGCTTTGCATGTTTTCACTGCAGGCTTGCCCAGGCCTGCGCAGGTCAGGACGGAGGTCTGCATGTTGGTTGGTGAAATGCACGCCACAGATGGCGGGAACCGCCGTCAGGAGATGAACCCATCCATCCACGCCAGCACACAGATGCATGCTGGAAATGCGTGGAAACCTGCATATGCAATTGGCTTCGTGTGGCTTACCTTGCTAGATCGACGATCGACACGGCCAGCCAGTCTCCCCCGGTGCGCCTGACAGCACGCGCCCATGGGCAAGGCGTTTTTGGTCGCTGGAGGCGCTGTAGGGTTGTACCTAGGAGCTGTGAGTGTGTCATAACAAACAACTTGTACTGCACCGCGATTTGTTGAAGCGGGAGGGTGGTGGCGCAGTTTGTTTGTGCCGTGCCGCCACCCGCTCCACCGCATGCTCTATGCGTTGGGCAGGGTTTGGCACTGCTTGCGCCTGAGGGTCTGCCAGATCATGTGCATGTTGAGGTTCCTGACCCGCAGGTGGGGCTTGATGTGTATAGGGCATCCAGGTCGGAGCAGGGACTGATTGCTGAGGTGGCTGAGGAACTGCAAGAGGCTGCTGCAGCGGAGCGCTCCGCAAAGCTCGAGGAGCAGGCCATCTCCGGGTTTGAAGATGCAATCAAGCAGCGGCAGCAGGTGGCCTGAGAAGGCTGAGACAGCTCTGTTCGCGCCGTGGCCCCGGCTGCTCCTGCTCATGTCGGTTCACCCATCGCTGCCACATGCTGCATGCTCCCTGCAATGCTGGTTGGTGCCTCCTCACAATGCAGGGCATTGAGAGCGTAGATGCGGAGGTTTCGGTGGTGCAACAGCGCCTCGAGGAGCTGCAGGAGCTGCGAGAGGCAAAGCTGAAGGCAAGCTCACCAACACGGCAGGCTTGATGAGGGTTGCTGTTGGTCAACCAGAGGTGGTGTTTGGATTTGCACGTGCAGGAGACCGCGGATGCACAAGCAGCGCTGGAGGAGGCACGCGTCAAGTTGACCAAGCTGGTACAGGATGCGCGGCGACACCAGCAGGCAGCCACCGCTGCAGAGCAGGCGCTGGCGGCGGCACACCAGCAGACTCTTGCAGCGAAGCAGGGCATATCACCCCTGCAGCACCCGCTGGTCAGGGCCTTTGTTCGGCGCTCCTGATGGCCTGAACCTGCCTCCAATCTTTTTGTTGCTGGACGGCGGCGGATTACAGCGCTTCCAATGTACAGTCCGTTTTACAGTCAGTATAGCCCGTTCAGGTGTGCAGCCCTGACGCCCGGGTTGCATGCCTGCAGCCCCTATCTTTTCAGATGTAACATAATTCTCTCTTGGTGAATTAGATGTTGGTGCTATCATTAACATCAGACCAGTTGGGATGGAATGCTGCATTTGAGCCTGCCACGTGGCGCCGACAGCGCAGCGGGGGTTCCCTACCGTTAAACAATCCGGTCCGTGCGCTGACAACCCCCGCTGCCAACTGCCTCTTCGGCCTCTCGGACAACAAGCAGAAGCAGGGTGGCTTGCGGTCGCGGCAGTGCCCCTGCGCGCGCCCCGGCCCTCCGCCTATGAACACATCGCGGCATTCCTATCCTTTTCCCCTACAATAGTCTCAAAGGCGGCACGGCAAACCCACCTCCATGGAAGAGACTGGCCTGTCTGGAAGTTCGCCAGCCCTTCCAGCCGTCTCAGACGCAGCAGCAGAACCAGCTGTGGCTTTGGGTTCGTCGGCAGCCGAGCCTGCCGCAGTTGTGCCACCCCCGCCGCCAGCCACCACCGACTCGCCAGCAGCTGCCGGACCTGCCGCCATCACCAGCTCAGGGGTGCCGGTGCTGCCCATTGCAGCTGCAGTAGGCCTGGGCAGTGGCACCAGCGCCCCGTGGACACTACCAAGCAGCGAATTGGAACGGCAGCCGCATGCCCGCCCAGCGGCAGAGCCTGCAGCAGCCGACATAGGTCGCAAGGAAGCAGAGCAGCCAGCAGGAGTAGATGGCGACGCAAAACAGCAGGGAGGTGTGGCGTGTGCCAGTGCCAGCGCCCTCTCCCCAGTGCATATGATTCTGCCGACAATTCCCGAAGAGACGCATCCACACAAGCCGACGTGGCGCCGCGGCTATAGAAACTATGGCCGCACGGAATACCTATTGTGAGTGCAAGAGATGGTATCAGCTGGTGGCAATTGGGACCCATGACGACACGGGCGCTTTACTCGCGGTCTGACTCTGCTGCGCCGACCCCATTGACCATTCCTCCTGCCCGCCCGGCAGGTGCACGCTCACTCCTAGCGACTGCACCACCAAACGCCTGCGCCCACCCCGCGAGTGGTATGACAGCCTGCTGGGCGCGAACCACCTGAACTTTGTGGTTGGTGCACAGGCCCCAGACGGCGCCCCCGTCTCGTTCCTGCTCAAGGCGCACGCGTGTAAGTGCATGCCTCATCACGGGCACAAAATTTGTGGCTCTCCTGTGAACAGCATGCCCTTTGTCATTTCATGATATCCTGCAGACGAGTACGTCAAACACGAGTATTATTTGCAGGGTGAGCCGCATTTAATGAGCTACAAAGCGTGCACTGGCATGCTGGAAGGCAGTACGATGCGGAACCCATGCGTATGAGTGCGCATGTGCACGTGGCGTTGATTCTATTTCAGTGTTTCATTTTTCAAACTTTTGCAGGCGGCGAGGTCAAGAAAATGTTTCGAGCAATGGCGCTCCGACCGGGAGATGGCCTCAAGCTGGTGGTGTCCAGCAGGGCAAGCGGCATCCCTACCACCCGCCTCACAGTCATCCCCGCAGGTGCTTGACCTGCTTGATGCAAACGTGCATGGCTAGCCTTGATACCCCACGTGATAGATGCCGTTGTAGCCCCGGCCGCCCAGTGTGCTGGCTGATTCCGACCAAGCTGTGTGAGCACTCAACATTGTGTGCCGTGCCTACCCTCCCTTCAGACCGCAACCCCAATGCCGCCACCATCCTATCCCAGGCGGCGCAGCAGGCGGCCAAGCGTGAGGCGCGGTTGGCGGCGAAACCCACGCTGGCCAAGGGAGGCGGTGGAGGCAGTCGCAAGCGCAAGACGAAGGTAGGCCCTCACATGTGAGTGCTGGGTCTTGCATGGATGGAAGGAGCATGGCAACAGCTGCGATGCTCTGTGCCTGCAGGGCGAGGGGGCCCAGGAGGAGTACGAGTGGGATGATGACAGCGAGGGCGAGGGGGGCGTTCGGCCCAGCCGGCTGCGCGTGGTTAAACGCTACGGAGATGAGTTTGTGGTTGGCCTGGACGAGGCTTGGCAGCATGCCGCCACCAGCGATGATGAGTATGCTCCCATGTCCGGTGAGACAAAAGCACTAGCCTGTTTCTCCTGCCACCCCGTGTTCCTGGTTGCAATCCTGTATTTCCAGCCATTGCCGTTGCTGACAGTTGTCCGCTTTTCCTCCTGGCTGCTTGTTATCCCTGCTGCCGCTGCAGACTACGAAGCGCACTCGGGCGACAGCAGCTTCCGGCGCCGGCGCCGAGGCGGTGGTAGCTCAGTGGCGACGGGCTCGAGGCACCTGCCTCCTGCTGGCTCTGCTTGGCTGCCGGCAGGCCGGTCCAAGCTGCAGCAGCACCAGCACGCAGCCCAGGGATTAGGCACTGGTGTGCCGCAAGTGGTGGCCACAGGCCATGCAGAGGGCAGGAATGTACTGCGCATCAGGATCAACAGACCTGCCCCAGCTACTGCAGGCACTGCCGTAGATGCACCAGCTGTGCCTGCAGCCAACGGCAGGAAGGGCAGGGCAAGCAATGGCAGGATCAGCGACGAGGGGTGCCCGTTGCAACTGCTGGCTGGGCTGGCTAATGACGTGGTGACGCCGCAGGCTCAGCAGCAGCAGCAGCAGGGACCAGCAGCAGGCAGCAATGGCGGTGGCACAGCGCAAGGGGCTACCCCCGAGCCCGTGGCGCTGGTGGCCAAGAGGCTGCTGCGGGTGAGGAGTGGGGGAAGGCTGCAGACCACTGCCGACATGACCCAGCTGGCGGTCGAGCATGCAGCGCCGTTTTGCCGTGCTCTGCATCTTCACCTGCCAACCCTCTGTCCCTGCAGGACGCGGCTGGAACCGTGCATAGTGCCATGCTGAAGATAGGGTGGCAGCCCGGGTCGCGCAGCATGGTGCACATCAGCCGCAAGCTAAGCCAGTACTCCGCAGCTCAGGCAGAAAATGCAGGCAAGCTCTTGTGTACAGCACGTCAAGCTGCGCCTGCCTGTCTGCCCGCCCGCCTGCACACCGCAGCGCTCTGATGGTGGACTGAGAGTTGCCCCTCCTCACGCTTGCCACAGCGGTCGACACCTTCGAGGTGCTGCCGGCGGAGTGCAGGCTGGAGCTGACGCTGCGGCTGCAGCATGCAACGGGGCGCGTGGACGTGCTGGAGAACTGTATCATGGAGCTGCTTGATATCCTGTGAAGCCTGAATGGCCTTGCAAGCAGTGCTGGTGTGCTGGCAGGCTGTGTTGCAGCAATTGTTGTTTGATGCAAGTCCAGTTGGGTTGGCAGGTGTCTGACCAGGCGCGCCAGCTCGACGTCGCTGGGAAGAAGCTGCACTGGGTTTTGGCTCTCAGGCTGAAACTTTCATCTTCGCGTCTCAACCCCTTTCGGGCAACGTCAGCCACAGGCTCTGCCACACAGCAAGACCCTCCCCACCATTCGAGTTCTAGAGCGACCGCCCTCTCTCTCTGCACCCTTGCTGGGCGGGCAGGATGAACCCAGCAGCGGCGATCAGCAGGGCGCTGGTGCACCCCCCAGTACAGGCCTGGCGCTCCTACCTGGGCCACCTTGAGAGGAACCCCCGCGCCACCAAAAGCACAACCTCTGTAGTGGCCGCCATCCTGGGCGACGCCCTTGCCCAGCACATTTCCAACCGCGACAAGCCGCACTGGGAGTGAGTGTTGTCGAGCCGGCGCCCCCGCCCCAAGGCGCCGGACTGCGGCTGCCGCTATCCGTCTTGTCTGTTGTACCCATAAGGAGCAAGTAACGGGCTGGCTGCCCTCCCGTGCCACTGCTGGCGTTCCAAATTGATGGCTGCACCCGACTGCGCAGGTACGACTGGGGCCGCACCGCACGGCTGGCCATCTTCAACTCGGCGATGGGCGTGGTTGGACACGAGTACTACAGAGTCCTGGACGGGGTGGGTTCTTGAAGAATTGTCAGCAAGCCGCTCTGACAGCAGCGCAGGAGGGTAATGGGCTGCCCTCAACAGTATGTCTGACCGCTTCACTTCTGCTCGCATCATCTCTCCATTTGCCTCGACCCGCAGCGCGTGATGCCGCACGCCGCCAAGTCGCCGCGCGCAGTCGCCACCAAGATTTGCATCGACCAATTCCTGTTCGCCCCCGTCTGTACTGCCATCTTCTACGGTGAGCAAAGTTTTCCTTGCGCATGTGCGAAATGCGTCACTTGCAGAACCCCGGCACCAGCAGGCACCACCGATAGCACACAACGCCCACTGCTGCTGTCCTCTTGCAGCCTACAAGGTGGCAACCGAGGGGCGGCCAAGGTCAGAATGGCGGTGGGCTGGCACACGGGAGGGAAGCATGCTTTTTGCCTGCTGTTCTGCCAACTGTCTGCCAACCGTCTGTCCATTTTGCCACTGCTACAGCGATTACGTCAGCGAGGTGCAAGAGAAGTTTGTTCCAACCATGCTGGCGGGCTACAAGCTATGGATTCCTGCTCACGTTGTCAACTTTGCACTGGTGCCCAACCGCCAGGTTGATAGAGGTCACTTTGGTTGGCATGTGCGCCTAGGGTTACCACCCTGGCGCTAAGCCATCCATTCCAGTGCCGGCGCAGCCCAGCGTGCCTGTGTGCTTTGCCCGCGTCGCCTGCGCGCTGCATTGTTGGCGCTTCCAGCCGCCCTGTCTGACCCCCTCAGCCTACCACTCCTTTGCCCTCCATCCTCGCCTCCCTGCGTGCAGCGCATTCTGTATGCGAATGTGGTATCCATCTTTGGTGAGCTGCAACAGCGAAGCGCAACATTCTGGTCCTGCTCAGTCGACCCGCCTGCTTGCTGAACATCAGTCCGCCCTGCGTCTGTCCCACTGGCCTGCTTGCCCTTTCGTCACCCGCCCTACTCCTCCAGGCACATACATTCTGTCCCGTGCCCAGGCGGGCGACTACACCTCCAAGCCTGCAGCGGAGACTCAGCAGGTGCATCCGCAGGTGGTGCGCCGCCGCGGCGGCGAGGTGGTGGGCTTTGAAACTGTGATGCTGAAGGAGGACTAAGCAGCCGGCTCCAGCCAAGCCCGTTGTTGACGGCATCCCGCGCACATTACACCCTTCGCCCTCGGTTCTGAGGATCATTATCCGAGATACTCAAGAAGTTGGCCAATCGTCCCTGTGCTAGTGAGGCCGTTTTCTTTCGCACTAGGCCATGCTGTAACACCAATGTACCTTTTCACCCTCTCATGTACACTGTTTGCATCAGCCTTTCTCCTGCCTGCCACTCATACTCCTCCAGCTCCCGCTGAACTGTCCCTGCTCCAGCTCCCGATATGCTGCCGCAACCCCCCTTGATATTGCCTTGAATGGTGGTGTTCTGCATACCCTTTTTTCATGTTGCGGCTACCTCTCGCCTATCATGCAAGCCAAATGGATGATTCTGTGGTCTGTGATTGGGACCATGGTGGCGGACCGCCGGCGTGGCAGCGGCAAGCGGCGCGGTGGCAGGGGCAAGGGGCAGACTCACCGGGCAGATCAAGCAGAAGGGGACAAATGCACTTCACACCATACCCACCCTTCTCCATCCACCTTCTCCATCCAGGTTGCACACACACACACACACACACGATCGTTCCACTGATCCTAGAAAGTCAGCTCGGTGGCACTCGGCATGACGCGCCCGCACGCCCTCGTTTGGCTTCTTCCGATCTCAGGCAAGCCCCCCCAACATAATGGCTGCAGACCTGTGGCAGGCGGCGAGGCAGAACGTGGCCGAGTTTGAGTTGCGCAGCGCCGAGCTTAGCTTCGTTCTCAACACTGAGAGGGCCGCCCTGGAGGCCGTGGAGCGCGAGGTGAAGAAACTGGAGCAAGGTGCGACGAGGGACTGGGCCAAAGAAACGTCAGCTAGCCCACAGCTCACGGGGCCCTGCCTCTCTCTCCTCGTGAACGCAGAGCGCACGGCCTTGGTCAAGCGCAAGCAGGAAGCGGAGGCAAGAAAGGCAGCGGCGCAGCAGGCGGCGGCCGAGCTGCGGGTGGCGGCCGACAGTGGCGCCCGGGACAGCGCTCTACTGCAGAAGCACCTCGACCTGCTGCATGCCAGCCGGCAGAACGCCAGCGCCCAGATGGAGGTGGACCGGCGGCACTACCAGCAGCACCTGTGCCAGCTGCGCACACAGCTGCAGGCGTACAAGGCACACGTGGGCACGGCAGCGCACGCGGCGGGAACACACGGCGCCGCGACTTGACTAGGACTGGGAGAAGGTGTGTATGAATGCAAATGAACTGACACAACGAAATAGCAGCGCGAGAAAAACTGCAATAGGTTCATTGATGATGATACAGGCTGAAGACAGGCATCAAGTTGAGGGCCGCGCGCCCAGCGGGCGGGTGCTATCGCCGAGGCCCCCGCTCCACATCGCCGCTGTGTGGCCCCTCGCCGCTCTCGTCAAATGACAGCACGTATTGCAGCAGCTCGTTGCAGCTGATCTCACCGTCACCGTTGGAATCGATTTCCTTGATCAGCAGCTCCACCTCAACCCGTGACATGCTCACTCCAAGGATATGCAAAGCGCGTTGCAGCTGCGGCCAGAGCAGGTAGGTGGCAGCAGGTGGGCCAGCGGCCAGCGGCTTGGCGAGCCCCAAGCAACCCAGCCTGAAGATGCCGCCTGCTGCTGTTTGCCCCCGCTCTGTGCCGCCGTCTGCTCTGGATGCCCTGTTGGCTACGCATCCCTCTCGTGCATCCTCGAGTCAAATCACCTCATCTGCTGACAGCAGCCCAGAGCCATCGGCATCAAACAGTGAGAACACATCCTGCAAATCCTGCAGCTCGCGCTCAGTCTCCTTGTCCTCTGCCTGACCAGCCAGCGCCTCGGAAAATTCAGTAAAGTCGACCGTGCCGTTGCCATCCGCGTCCATGCGCTCCATGAGCTGCGCTAGCTCAACTGGAGTCGGGAACTGGCCCATGGCACGCAGCACATTCTGCAACTCAGAAAGATCAATGGACCCGCTTCCTGCAAGGGACAATGAATTGGGCAGGCACAGGGGCAGAGGTGGCAATAAATCGGGGAAATTGGGAATTCCCGGGGCCCAGGTCGCACAAGAAGCAAGGTATTGCAAGGTATGGCGGCTGGCTGGCTGGAGCGGCGAGTCCGCCCACCATCCGAATCAAACATGTTAAACGCCTGCAGGCAGGGGGCCACAATCATCATGAGCTAAGATAAAAGGCAGCAGCTGATCAGGCAGAGCCCCTTGCAGAGTTGCACCACCAGAGTGCCCACGGGTGGTGGCGGCGACGGCGCGCCCTAGCACACACTGCTGCAGGCCGCTTCGCCGGTTACTGCCACCGCTTTGCTCACCGCGCGCAGCTCTTTCAGCTGCTTCTCAGAGATGTTGCGGCTCATAAGTATGGGCGCAGCAGGCTGCCTCCTTCTGCCCTCCTGCCCTTTTCCCCCACACACCGGTAGGATGAGAAAGCAAACTAAACGAGACGCGACTGCCTCTTAGCGACTGCAAGCACGGATGGGAGGAGCCCTGGCAATTTCTCTTTATCTTGCTTTGCTCAGAGCATGAGCACGCCAATGCTATTCGTCCAGCGGCCTGGTGAAATTTGGAGCTGAACGAACGTGGCATAAGATCGGGCCGCCAGCGCCTGCCACCTCGGCAACATCGTGACAGGCAGTGTGGAGCTTGCATGGTTGACAGAAAAGAAGAGGCAACGGCTGACGTGCTACCCCGAGAGGAGGGAACAAAGAGGGATCAAGTGCTGAGGGATGATGGCTGCTGCCGTGCAGAAACGGCTGACGGTTAAGCTGCGTGATTGCAGGGCTGGCAAGTGAATGCGTGGCGAAAAAGGGGGCACACTCTCCAAGAGCGCTCCTCCCTGCTGCTGCTGCTGGTGGTAGTCAGTGAAGCAAATGACATTTTCTTGTAAGGCTGGCTGGCTGGCCTCCAGCTTTGTCCGACAGGCACAGGCATGGCACAGGCGGGGCAACTAGACGGCGGGTCTGAGGGTGAGCTCAAAGCTGGCACATGGCGCTGAGCTTCTGCTGCACTGCAGGTTGAAGGGTGGCCATGGCGGCATCCCACTGGCCCATCCCCGTGAGCTGCGCCTTGTAGCCCTGCAGGCACAGAGCAGGGTACTGGGGCATCAAGAAAGCCACGCTCGTGCGCTAGGCTCAAAAACGCTGAACAAGTACATCTAGCCAAGCATTTTGGCGGCAAACCTTGCCTGCATGAGTTGGATTAGCTCATTGTGCAGCCCCTCGCAGCCAACATGGCGCCAGCTCACAATTGCCCCGCACAACACAGTGAAGCAGCCGCCCGCGCCCTGGAAGCAAGGTGAAGCGTTGCGTCGTCATCGAGAAATGGCCTCCATGCGAGCACATCAGCAACAGCAGCATGTGAGCAGCTATCAGATCATCAGCAGCAGCAGCAGCCGTACCTGCGGGTTGAGCCGCAGCAGTGCGCAGAGCCCAAGGAAGGCGTGCTCTTTCTCAATGTCATCCCGGATGCCGCGCAGTGCAGCGCACCTGCAGGTGTGGGGCACAGAGCAGGACGATTCAGGCTGGGGGCATGCACTGGCAGCAGAGTGCCTGCCGAGAACTGTCATGCCAGCAGCTGCCCCTGATTGGCAGTGCCAATAGCCAGAAGCAAACCATCACACCTCCAATTTGCCCGGCGAGCACTCACCAAAAACCAAGGAAAGCGGCAACATGGGGCGCCAGGGGCTCAGGACACATCCATGCAATGCGGCCCAGCGTAATGGCAGCGTTCTCAACCAGGCTGCGCGGCAGTGAGCCCGTGGGCACCTGTAAAGATGTGATGCCAGAAGGGCATGCAGCGTAAACAGGGCAGGGTGGGAGCCAGGGGTTGCAACCCGGGCTGACACTGCGTAGGAAGTGATGCAGGCTCACATGCGCGGAGCAAGCAGAGATTGACTCAACAGCAGTACCTGCAGGATCCAAACAAACCGCTCCAGCGCCTGCAGCGCAAATGGCTTGAGCTCCTCGCTGCTGCACTTGATAGCCACCTCGCCTGCAAAACGCACACAACACATGAGCTCATCCAGGGAAGAGGCGAAAAGATCGGTGGAGTCTGTTGCAATCGCACGTCCCTGGAACAACCATGGGAACATCAGCCGCGTAGACCCACCAATGCACCATGCCGCGTTGTTGCAAGCTGACAGCGTGCGCTGGTTAATCATCTGCGGCTGCAAGTTGTACATGGCCGATGTGAACACTTCTGCCTGCAGCCCAGGGTTTGCCATAAGCAGCAAGAGCGAGCTAGAGCCTCGTGACGATGGCCAGCTACCTGGAAGCATCAACAGACGGCTCCTAGAGCTCACCATCGCGGGCTTGATGTGTGGCGCGCACGCCTTGGCCAGGTCTCCCACCAGCGCAAACCCGCTCTGCCGAATGTCAGCATCGGGGTCCTACACAGGGAAAAGGTCACAGGGAAAACGATCAGCATTCGGCAGATGCAGGCAGCGCCAAAGCAAACACCAAATGAGATGTCCGCCATTGCTGCGCAGGTAGCAAGAGGCTGCAAAAGCCCCTCCCGGTCCACCTTGCAGCTGCGCACGATGATCTCGCGTAGCGGTGAACGCCCCACCAGGCTCTCTATGCTGACACCGAGACCCTCAGTCAGACCGCTGCAGCCAGCAAACAGTGGGAAAGTGTCAAGTGAGGTGTAACCAGGTTCCAGTAGTGCCATGCCAGATCATGGGGGTTGCACCATGCCAGCCGGCCCAACGAATCCCACCGTCCACCCACCTGATAAGGTCCAGGGCACACACCACAAACTCGGCAGCCTCGTCTGGGTCGAACGCGCCTGATGATGCAGCCTGCAGTGCAGCGCAGAAGACGCAGCCATGTCTTGCGGGTGCTCAAAGTCACAGGAGCAGCACAGCCCGAGATCTGGCAGTGCGGTAAAGGCCGGACACTAAGGCAGCCGGGGAGCAGCTGCAACCAGCCACAGATGGGTGCCCCACCTGCTCAGCCCGCTCTATCAAGCCAATACATCGGAAAAAGCAGGCAGCTGCAAACTGCTCTGTCTGTTGCCCCGACTTGGCCGCCACTGCAGGCCAGTGGGTGAGCACGCGTCAGAGAAATGCAACTTGTATGCACAATGGGAGAAAGACAAACTCTTCCCCGTGCCCATACACGCACCTGCCGTGAGGCATTCCATAAGCGGCAGCAGCTCACGATCCCCGTCGGGCAGCGTGTCCAGCTTGCCAAACAATGGAGGCAGGATGATCTGCAAATGGAGGCAGTAGCCATAAGACACCGCCGCGCCCAGCAGATGGCTGGAGGTTGCCAATCTGCCCCGTTGCCAATCTGCAACAACTGCCCCAACCGGGGCACTACACACCTGCGCCAATGCCGGCTGGCTGAGCAGGCCGGGTGCCTGGTCTGCTGCAGTGGAGATGGTGTCATACGCGCTTCGCATAGCCTTGCGGCCATACAGCTGTGGCAAAGAAGGAGGGCAGTTCGCATCAGCATTCCATGGCACTCAACACGAGCAACTTCCACCAATAGGGCTAAGCCGAGCAGCCTTGCCTTATCGCAAGTTTTCCCTTGAGGCTAGCCCAAAGTAAAGCAGCCACTCCATCTTTTGACTCACTTGCAGCGTGGAAGCCAGTGTTTGCAGCACTGCAGCCATGTATGGCGCCATGTGCTGCTCCGGCTTGCCCTCCTCCAAAAAGGTGGACAGGGCGCCACAGGCCGCCTCCTGCAGCAACAAGACAGTCCATGTATCAGCAGTTGCTTGTTTCACATGGCAATTGCTGGCATTTGCAAAATACACTATTGGCAAGACCAAGATGTGGGCACCGGCAGCGATGGCGGGTGGGTGGCCGCCCCCCTTAATCCCTTGCCCATCTCCCCTCCCTACCTGCACGCGGCGGTTGTGGTCCAGGCAGCGCTCGCATACTGCCGCCATCATGGAATCCAGCTCGCCGCGTTGCCCGCTTTCAGCACGCTCAAGGAGCCACTTGCTGTACCGTCCCAGCACCCAGCAGCTGCGGTCCGATATGGAGGTGGGGACGAGGGGCGCGCGCGCGCAGGCAAGGGAGGTAGAGGTACAGGCAAGTGTCATGGCGTGCTCCTGTTTGGCGGGCTGCCCTCTCCAACATGTGCCTGTCCCACATCAGCCGCAGCCACACCCCACCCCACCCCACCCCCAACAAGGGAAAACGGAGCCGCCTCACTTGCCGGCTCACCTGATGCAGCGCACCATGGGCCGTGCGTCCTTGAGCGTGGGCAGCAGCATAGCAACCATCTCGGGCAGGTAAGGCGCCAGCCCCGTGGCGCACCCATTGCTAATGGCTCCCAACGCCAGGATGGCTGGAAAGCGACAGTGGGGCAGGGATTCCCGAGAACCACATATGTGTGATGGCATGCGGCAGCAAGCAGACAAATGTACAGCAGCACGTCCACAGACATCCGGCAAGGCAGCGAGTGGCAGTAGAGCTGCATAGCGCTCCCCGAGTGTGGCTCACCAGACTCGCGCGCCCGCCAATCGGGTTCGAGGAGCCGCTGCTGTACGATGGGCAGGATGATGGGCAGAAGTTCATCGCCAAATTGGTTGCTCAGCATGTCAAGGCCCGCTACAGCAGCACAGCCAGATGGTTGACAAGTCAAGGGAAAGGGAGGAGTGAGAAGCAAGATGAGGGCAGAATATGTCGCAACTAATGATACCGTTCAGAAGAAGCAGCTGTTGCCGGCCGGTATAACCTGCAAGAACCCTTGCAAGCACCACACTATGCCACGCACCAGCGCTGCTGCGTCGCAAGTTCCAATGCACGATTCCGTCGCCCTCCTCATCTTCCTCCTCATCGCCCTCTCCAGCAGCCTCCTCACCATGGCCAGTCCCCCTGCAGGCAAACAGACACGCCCCCGCCGGCAGATGTGCAGGTAGACAGGCCCCATGCCAGCCTTGTGACTCGCGTTCTCGCTTCGTCGGCCGACCCAAATATTCTGTAGTTCCAGTACCCCTCGCCCTCACTTGTGGATATAGGGCTTAATCTCGTCATCTCGGTCTGCCTGTGTGGCACTGCCCCGTAGTGCCTGCTCTTCGAGCTCCTCTGCATCCTGCACCTCCTCATCAAACTCCTCATATGCCTGCGTGCGTGAGGTGGGGGTGGGAGGATGCGGGGGGCAGCGCCTGGTAGAATACGGCATGAGCTTCTGCGCATTCGGAAGTGGCATTGCAGGAGAGCTGCTGCCCGGCTCGATGACCCACCATGTTTTTTAGCAGCACGGGCAGCACGCGGGGCAGCGAAGGGCGCAGCACATCCTTGTCCACTTCCGACTCGCAAAAAGCGGTCCAGAACTCGCATGCCTCAACAGCAATGCCTTCGTCTTCATCCTGCAGGCGGGACACGGCAAGCAATGACGGCAGAGCAAGTTAGATCAATGATTTGTGCAGGGCGGCGACACGGTAGCAGCGCCCCAAGGCTGCCGTGCAGGCCATGCCCGTAAGACTTCATGCACCCCGCTGCCGCATCTGCCACCAACACACAGGCCCAGCCCCAAGCAAGCCTCACCTGCGTGCTCTTCAACATGTACTCAATCAGGTCGGGCATGGAAGCCACCAGGCGCTCGGGCACAGCCATCAGCATCGCCACCAACCCCTGACACACCGCCTTGCGCACAGAGGTGGAAGAGTCGAGTGCCAGGTGAAACAGACCCTGGAGGAATCTGCAACAAGCAAGCGCGGGGGAGGGAGGGCGGCCACAAGAAGTGGACAGAGGGCCGGTGTGCCAGGACCCAATTGCGCAAAAAGGCCTGCGCCAATATGGCTGTACGGGCTGCAGTGCTTGGAAGCTGCGCGCTTGAAAGCTGTGGTTAGAACGCAACCGCGTGCACCCTTTTTCCGAAGAGCCCTGCCTCCCACCCCAAGCCTGCCCAGGCACTTGCCTGTCCATGTTGTCAATGAGCGCGCCAGGCATGATGTTGGCCAGCTGGTTGAGCGTAGACACAGCCAGGGCCCGCAGATCGGCAGTGGGCGCACTTAGCAGATTGAGCACACGGGGCACCAGCACATCGGCCACCCGCTGGTTGCCAGCGCCTGGTAGCTGCGCGTCCATCTGCAATGGCTGGTCCTCGGCAATCTGCGGCAGCCAGCCACACAGAGCAAAGCAGCAGGAAGACGGGTGCTGTGAAGGGTCTTGACTGAGCACTGCTGGACAGCTCCCTGCACGATGCCGGCGAGGACGGTGGAAACGCGCATGCAGGGGCGCTGTGATGCGGCCCCTCCTTGCACCTCGCCACCCTGCACTTGCCTTGTACACCAAGTCCAGTGCTCCCTCCACCCGGTTGCTGTCTGCCCCCGAGTCCAGCCCCTCTGCCAGCGTCGCCACCAGCTCTGGCCAGGCGCCAAGCCCCGTCAGGTTGACAATCGTGACGGCGCAGGTGCCCGCGGTGTGGCGCAGCGGGCGCGACGCATGACCCAGCACTGGAAGCAGCGCGGCTTTAATGAAGGCACGAAAGTCCTCTGCGATGCTGCCATAGTGTGCCCGCACGTTGTTCTTAAGCAGCAGGCCCGCCGTCTGGCGTACCTGCTGGCATGCAAGATGCAGGGCAGCGGTGACAGGAGAGTTGTAGTCACGTGCAGGCCAGCCGCCACGGCACACGCAACGCGGGGCGGGCTCAACGCCAGCTATGGTGCTGCAGGTTGCAGTAGGCCGACCTCTATGGGCAGCCCATCCCCCGAGGCGAAGATGAAGGCAAGGTAGTTGTTGAAGTCTGGGTAAGCCTTGCAGCGGTCGAGCTGTGCATACACCTGCCAAGGGCAGGAACACAGGCACCAGGTAAGCATAAAACTGCTTCGCCGCTGCCGCCGCCACCGCCCGACCCACGTCCCGGGCTGTCCGCGCCTCTGGCTTGGAGCCTGCCTTCCCTTTGGTGTGCATGCTGGGGGGGGGGCAGGCAACGGGCGGGCGCCATACCAGGTGGGTGCTGAAAACAGGGCGCACCTCTGATTGATTGGCTCCCGGCTTGTGCACATCGGTGAGCAGAGAGACTATCTGGGCCACCCCCTCCTGCGTCGGGTTGAAGGAGGCTCCAGTCGGGGCAGTCATAGTTGCTGCACGCCTCAGGACATCAGGCAAGCCTCCTGGAACCGGGTTCTGGCTGCATGGGGCCCTCAGCGGGCTGCAAACACATCCTCCGCACTCTGCCCTGCTGGCACCCTCCTTTCCAGCGCCTCCTGCGCAACAAATGGGGCGGCGTCCCTGCCGAACAACACGCCACCTCCCAGCCGCTGCCTGCGAGCCACAGCCCACGCAGCACACCTCGACGGCAAAGGCATCGGCACTGGGCACTGCCAGGGCCTGCCAGGGCCCGCCCCCGGAGCGTTGTAGACGATGGCAGCGGAGGAGGGGGGCAGTGCAGCTCATTCACAGCAGAATGGCACCGCCAAGCTCACTCTAGCGCAGAAGAAGAAACTCAAGGCCAAGCAGCGCAAGCAGAACAAGAAGGCCGAAAAGTGAGTGCTACTGCGGGGATGATCGCGGTGCCATTGCAATCGCGCCCGCCCCGCCGCTGCAACACTCTTTCGCGACGCCTGGCCTTCGCGTACTCATGCAGGGAGGCAGTCGCCGCCGCGCAGGCAGTCCAGGTCCAGGAGAAAACAGCCAAGCCCTCCAAGGCCCAGGTGAGGGTACGCGTGTTTGCCGCCGAGGCAGCCACGTCGGCATCCAAGCGGAAGGAAGGTGGCGTCTGGCGCACGTACCTAGCACTGCTGGCAGCAATGCCATTAGCAAGTGCAGCCGCTGCTGGGCAGCGGTCTTTCAGTCATGCTGCATTGGCTGTCTACACCTGCTCTTCTCCAGCAGGCAGCCTGATGTGCTGACTCCCCACTCTCCGCCCGGCTGCACCCGCCGCGCTGCAGGACGACGAGGATGAGGAGGCGGTGGAGATAGAGTATGTGTCGGCGCCACTGGAGTTTGATTTTGTGGTGGGAGGAGGCGCTGCGCCCACTGGCGATGCGGAAATGGCGGAGGCCGGCGTGCTGGGGCTTGGGGCGGAGGCGCCAGGTGCGGGCGGTGAAGGCGGCGAGCAGCAACCACCAGCGCCGACCGACTTCCAGCGCATCCTGCAACGCTTTGGCACGGTGGAGAATCTGCTGGGCACGGCAGAGCCTGCTGATGGGGAGGAGGGGGAAGAGGGTGGGGCTGGCACAGGTGCGCTGGCCCTGCTGGGTGTGGTGCACCTGGCGGGCGGGCGGTGTGTTGAACAGCGATGATTTCTCACAGCTTTTTTTGGAGTGACACAACCACTTTGTCTGCTGCTGTTGCCACACATGCTGCCATGGATGATTGTGGGATCCTGGCGCTGCTTTATCCATCCGCGCGGCAATCACACTCGTCGCGAGCACAGCCACCTCACATGCCGGCACCCCCTTGCTGGTGCAGGTGGCGAACCAGCCGGCCAGGAGGCGGGTGCGACACGGGACGATGGGGAGGATGGCGACAGCGAAGGGGAGGAGACCGGCATGTCCAAGAAGAAGCGCAAGTTGGCCAGCCGTTTGAAGATTGCGGAGCTGAAGCAGGCTTGCGAGCGGCCAGATGTGGTTGAGATATGGGATGTGACAGCCATGGACCCCAAGCTGCTGGTTTACCTGAAGGTGCGCAAGGAACTTGGGTTGGGTTGGTGTTGGGGTGGAGTGGGAGGCGGCTGCGGAACAGGCGAGCTGGTGCAGACGGTGGGCCAGTTACAGGAAGGTAGGAGGGCCAGAAGCATTCGGTGTCTGAGCGTCGATGGTGTAGCTGGTTGGCCACCTGCTGCAGAGAGCACAGCTGCAGCCTTTTGTTTCTAACAGACATTCGTGGCCAGAAGGCCCCCAGACACGCCCCAACTAGTTGTTTTGCGCACACCTAGTTGTTTTGCGCACACCTTTGCTGCTCGTGACTGAGCCTTGCCTTTTCCTCTGCACCTCTTGGCTTGCAGGCATATCGCAACACAGTGACCATCCCACGCCACTGGAGCCAGAAGCGCAAGTACCTGCAGGGCAAACGCGGTCTGGAGAAGCCTCCTTTCAAGTTGCCCGAGTTCATCGAGGCCACAGGCATTGGTGAGACAGTGGGCCTGCTGGGGGCACACTAAGCGGGCAGCAGCTGCCTGGAGTTGGCTTGTGATGGTGGGCACGTGGTGCATGGCTGGAATAGCAGCATTATACATACTGGACAGCAGAGTAATGCTGCCTTCCCTACTGTCGCGTTGCCTGCCCCCAACCCTGCTCTGCCCACCCCCTGCAGGCGAGATGCGGCAGGCGTACCTGGAGAAGGCCGAGAGCCAGAAGATGAAGCAAAAGGCCCGCGAGCGCATGCAGCCCAAAATGGGCAAGCTGGATATCGACTACCAGGTGGGAGGCACGAGTCTCAGGGCTGGCAAGCGCCTGTTGAAGTTAGGCGCAGCAATTTGCAAGGGCATGCGCACTTGCGACTTGCCACTCTGCTTGTTTCGCAAGCACACCTGGCATGCTGCACAAAAACGCTTCATTGCCTGCTGCCACTTTGCATGCCAGAGGCGGCGGCGGTGGCTTCCTCTCCTGCCATCCGCCGTCGGTTCAACCCCCTGTATGGGTGCCTTTCCTCCCTCTAGGTGCTGCACGACGCCTTTTTCAAGTACCAGACCAAGCCCAAGCTTACAGGGCCCGGCGAGATGTACTACGAGGGCAAGGAGTTTGAGGCCGCCATCACGCACGCACGGCCAGGTGGGGATGGGTGCTGATTGCCGAGCACCGGTGCATGGCAAAGGTGGCGGGCAGGTACTTGTGTGCATGCAGTCTTTGCATATGGCACTCAAAATCAGCGGCCCCCTCGTCTGCCAACACACTCTCACATGCTCCCCGTTCCTTCCCCTGGCATTGGACCCCACCTGCAGGCGTGTTGAGCCCCGAGCTGCAAAACGCCCTGGGCATGACCGAGGGCGCACCGCCACCCTGGCTGGTCAACATGCAGGTGCGATGGGTGGGCTGCAAGTGGAACAGCAGTATCAGTACCTGGGCCTTGCCAGCATGCCAATTCATATTTGCTGGCCAGTTTAGGGCCCTAGGAATGATCTCCCGCCTCCTTCCAGCCCGCCTAACTCTTGATTGTGCCCTTCTACCCGCAGCGGTATGGCCCGCCCCCTAGCTATCCATCCCTCAAGGTCCCTGGCTTGAATGCCCCCATCCCACCCGGCGCGCAGTTTGGGTACCATCAAGGTGGGTGGTCCTGTGATGCTGGATGGGGCAGCTTGCCAAGCCAATGCCTGCATGAGAGGGTGTGCGCTGCGCTGTAGCGCTGGTCCTTGTTGATGGGGCTTATCACCTTTGTAGGCGGCTGGGGCAAGCCCCCGGTGGACGAGTTCGGGCGGCCGATCTATGGCGATGTGTTTGGGATGGAGAACGAGGAGGTGGAAGAGGATGAACTGGCGAGTGTCCGCTGGTTGGCTAATGCCATCAACCTCAACTGCCACCACTCAACAGCATTTTGTTTGTTCTGTATGCTTGTGCAGCGGTATGCGTGGCATCTGCTGCCCCCCCCCTTCGATGTGCTTCCCACCTGCACCGCATTCATGACGTCCTTGCATGCTGCAGGCAGTGGACAAGGTTGTGCGTTGGGGTGAGCTGGAGTCGGAGGAGGAGGAGAGCGAGGAGGAAGAGGAGGAGGAAGAGGAGGAGGTGCGTTTGGAGTGCCAGGCAGTACGCCTGCCACCCGACGGCCCACAGTCTGGCACCCCGCTTTGGTGTTTCAGTGGATTTCCCATCTTTCCACTGCCTATTGGTTGTCCGTGGATTGCCTCCCTGTCAACGTGCCCCCTGCCTGCCCGCTACAGGAGGAGGACCGGGACGAGACAGAAAGCTTGGCTGACGGGTACGCCAGCGTTGCCAGCGGGTTTGCCTCAAGCCTGCCCAGTGGTATTGAGACGCCCTCAGAGATTGACCTGCGCAAGACGAGCGAGGGTCCCAAGCAGCTGTACACAGTGCTGGAGCAGCAGAAGGCCAGCGTGGGCGCCGGCGCGCTCATGGGCAGCGACCACACGTACGTTGTTCCTGGCGCTGGTGGCAGCAAGGAGAAGATGTCCATTGCAGCGCAGGCAAGTTTGCTTGGGAAAGGCGCCAGCGTTGCAAGGCGAGGCACCCAGCGCAAGGCGCTTGGCCAGCGCAGGCAGTGAAAATCAGCCATTGTTGTGAGTATGCACTCACTCTTGCTGGTCGGCAGACGTGGTGATTGGTGCATACACGCCTTTTGCGTTGCCCATCCCTGCAGAAGCGGCTGGAGGCGCTACGGCGGGATATGCCCAGCGATGTCGATGTCTCCATCGACCCCGCGGTGGGTGGCTAAGCTGGCTTTCTGCACTGGAAGGCGCAGCTGGCGAGCGGATCATTTGTGCCTGCTTCCTCTGGGCACAATCCTACTTCAATGCTGCTGGGTTGGCCTTGGATGTGGTGGCACTTCTGGCAATATATTGTAGCCGCCTTCGTTGGGTTTGCAGGAACTGGAGGGGCTGGACGATGCGGCGCTGCGGGACCTTTACGAGATGCGTGCGGCAGAGCAGCGAGCAGCGGCTGGCCGTGAAGACTTCTCAGGTGCGCTTTGCGTGAGCTTGACTGTCAGAGCCCCGTGGCTACATGTGAATGCAACAAGTGCTTTGCACCTAGCACCTGCCAAGTGTACCCCCCGCCCTCATGCAGATATGGTGGCCGCCAAGGCAGCGCAGCAGAAGCGCAAGGCTACTGAGAAATCTGGTGGCGAGGCCAAAAAGTTCAAGGTGAGTTTTCTGTGCCTAGGGACTTTGATTTTTTGGGGGGGGGGGTGCATTGCTCTGCTCACACGGCAGCCAGCCACTCCTCATCGCCACTCATTGTGGGACCTCGCTGCTCCGGGTTCTTGACCGTTGCCTGCAGTTCTGATGGCGATGAAAATGCTGTGGTGTGTGTGCTTGGAAGAGACACTCTGCTACCTACACCGTGTACACGCTGGACCTTCCTGCCACCTCCCCGCTGTATTGGTGTCACCTTGGCCATTGTGTAAGAGGATGCTAAGTCGCAACATCTTCAGATAGAGAGCAGCATGGAAGAGAGGCATCACTGAAGACCCCACCACCCTCCCCTCCCACGCACGCTCCCCTGTCCAACCACAGCCAATTGGCACAGAGCATTGGTACAGTGGGTGCCGTGTCTGCATTGGCTGTTTAATGCACACCGGGGTGATGGGTCACCCCCCAAACGGTGGTGGGTAGGATGCATTCTTAGGCATCTGGTCCGTACACATGCTTATGGGGACACGAACGCAACGAGGAAATGGCTTGGAGACCCTAAGAGAATTACCAGCCAGGGGCCGGTAAGACAGGAGAGAAACGTTTACTTTTTGACTGCCATGTTTTATGCCGCCGCAATGTGTTGTGAGAGAAGGGCTTTACACCAGACAGCAGAGGGCAGTCACTGAGGAAGGGCACTAGGAGAGAATGACAAACAAGGCGAAATGCAGGGGATTATATGCATGCATGGGAGAATGGCCAGATGGCGGGTGGCTGCCAGATGTCGCTGAGGAAGGGCACTAGGAGAGAATGACAAACAAGGCGAAATGCAGGGGATTATATGCATGCATGGGAGAATGGCCAGATGGCGGGTGGCCGCCAGATGTCGCCGCCAGCTGGAGGGTGCTGACAGATGGCATTGGGTCGGGGGAGCTGACCGTTGGGTTTTGCCAGCTGGCGCGGGTGTGGGGCACGTGGCTTTCGGTTTGGCCATCTGGCTTTCGGTCTGGCCGCGTCCCAACGCGGTGGGTGCTGTAGGTGAGCAGGCTGGACAGCTGGCGGGCGCTGGTGCAGCCAGGTGGCCCGCCGTCCAACACTCCCACGCATACAACTGCAGGGGGTGATGCCCATGGCGGTGCGGCAGTAGTCGAACTTGGTTGCCGGCACGGGCTTGGTCAGGGAGTCGGCGACCATGTGGTCAGTCTTGATGTAGGAGAAGGAAACGTCGTTGCGTGCCACGCGCTCGCGGGCAAAGTGGTAGATGACGTCGATGTGCTTGGAGCGCATGGAGAAGACGGGGTTCTTGAGCAGCTTGATGGCGCCCTGGCTATCAGCCAGCATGGGGATGGTTTGGATGGGCTGGCCCAGGTTGCCCAACAGGGTGCGCAGCCAGAGGGCCTCCTTGATGGCGGCGGCTGCCGCCATGTACTCGGCCTCGGTGGTGGAGGCCGCCACGGTCTGCTGCAGGCGGCTGGACCAGCTGATGGCACCGCCGTTGAGGATGAAGACGTAGGCGGTGGTGGAGCGCCGGGTGTCGATGTCGCCGGCGTAGTCTGCGTCGCAGTAGGTCTCCAGCCGGGGGCCGCCAGCGCCAAAGGTGATGCCGTAGTTGGCGGTGCCGGCCAGGTAGCGCAGCACGCCCTTGGCTGCCTGCCAGTGGGCGAGGCTGGGCTTGGACATGTAGCGGGCGAGAGCTCCCACGGCTTGGGCGATGTCGGGGCGTGTGCAGACTGACAGATACAGGCTCCCAACCAGCTGAGCATAGCCGGGGGTGCGTGCGTCCATGGGCTCGCCGACGCTGGTGAGCTTGGTGGCGGTGCTGAGTGGGGTGCTCAGGGGCTTGGCCTCACCCAGGTTGAACTTGGTCAGCAGGTCAGCCGTCATGCGCTTCTGTGCCAGCTTGATGGTCCGGTTGGCGCGGTCGCGGATGATCTCCATGCCCAAGAAGTAGGTGACAGGGCCCAGGTCGCGGGCGTCGAAGGCAGCCAGGATCTGGACCTTGGTGGACTGCAGCTCGGCGACGTCGATCGAAACGACCAGTATGTCGTCGACATAGATGAGTAGGTAGATGGGGTCGGCGCCGGGCTTGATGAAGAGAGCGGGGTCGGCGCTTGACTCGATGTAGCCCATCTCTTCCAGCACGGACTTGAGCTTCTTGTGCCAGGCCCGGGGCGCCTGCTTCAGGCCGTAGAGTGCCTTGTTCAGGTGGCAGGAGATGTCGTCGTTGCCCTCCTCGTAGCCAGGGGGCTGCTGATGTTGAGCTGTGACAATGCCACGTGTCCAGTCTACACATCCGCCGCACAGATACCCTCATTCCCGCCTTTTCCGCCCCAGACACCGCACAATTGTGTTTCCCCACCCCATTCCCAGTTGATCGACACTTG